>NW_006203430.1:357891-365349 GCF_000334495.1 Tupaia belangeri chinensis | reverse complement strand
AAAAAAAAAAAAAAAAAGAATGAAGATGTGTTAAAAGGCATAGGCATCAACAAGGAAAAGCCCCCAATAGCCATAGCTGGAACCACTTAGGAAATAAAATAATGATAACTTTAGATTAAAACTCATTAAGTAAATATCTATCAGTCCATATAGACAAAAATTATTGAATGAGTAAATATAAAAGATGACTTTTTCTTATAGCACACCAATTAGTAAATATAGAAATAAAAGAAATAGAAACACCTCCTTAGAATATCACAGTAGGAATTGTTGTGGGAAAGCACCAGAGGATGCTGAAATGAATGGATAAAAGTTTGGAAAGAAATAGGGCATTTGCAGTCTCAACATATCTTCTCAAGAAATTTCTAAACTATAAAGAGAAAAATAATGTTACAGTGGAGAAACCCAGAACCAAACACCTTTAACAAATGATCAAACTGAAGATGACTTGTACTAAGGCCTATCGACGTTGGGTACGCGCTGTTGTAATGCAGCGAGAAAGGACATCACTTCTGTAGAGTTGGCTTTCAATATAATCATCTAATCTAATCATGAGAAAACCTCAGGCTAACCCAAATTGAGGACAGTCTACAAAACCAGCGTTCTTCAAAAGTGTTAAGGCCATGAAAGACAAAGGAAGATTAAGGAAGTGTCACAGATTAGGAACACTGAGGAGACATGTTCAAATAATACAAGTTGGAACCTGAGATTGTATCCTAGAACAGGAAGACAGTCTCTGCACCATAAGCCACCCTTAGTTAGGGACTGTTTAAATCTTTGTAAGGAACTGTTCAACACTCAAATTCCTAGATGCTGGGCAAGAGCTGGGCTTGCCAACAGGCCTTTCTATACACGGCATCCGGACCTGCAATTGTGTCTCTTCTCTGCATATTTAGTAACTCATCACCATCAACAACATCCCACTGAGTACTTGTGTGAGGACAATCACTGTCTTCACTGTTTTGCGTGCATTGTTTCATTTAGTCCTCACAACAACTCTGGAAAGTGGGTATTATCTTCATTTTATAGCTGAGAGAATTTGCAGCTTAGAGATTGATTTTTTAACTTTAATAATTTATTGCAACATCACATAGATGGTAAATAGTTAGCAATCATCTGAACTCACAGTTAGTGCTGATTCTATAACCAGAGCAGGGAAACACAAGAGGAAAAAGGAGCATCTTACAGTGCCAGAAAATAAGAGATACTCAAAAGAGAATAAAGATATGTCAAAAGGCACAGGCACCAACATGAAAAAGCCCCCAATGGCCAAAGCTGGAACCACTAGGCAATAAAATAATGAAAGGCAGATTTAATGATATCATTAGATGAAAACCTATATACCAGGAAAACTAAAGACACACACACAGAAATAAGAGTTCAAAAATAACCAAGAAAATGGACAACTTAATGGTAGGGGCAAGTCTGAAGTTGAATGTTATCTTCCAGAATTTAAATGTAAAGATTTGACCACAGCAGAAGAGAGATTAAGTACATGAGACTGAACTGGTGAAATAGAATTTTATGACTTTTGACTAAAACATTGCTGATTTTCTTCTATGCTTTGTTTTCCATATTTAAATATTTTTGTCTTCTCTTGAACTGTCTATAGGTTCATATACCTACTATTTGAACAGAATGCTAAACTGTTCCCTTGCTTTAAGTCTTAAGCAAATTTTTCTTAACAATTTTTGATTTTGACATATTGAAACTAAAACTGCTTTCCTTGAAATTAAAAAAATGTATTTAAAATACCTATTTAATGACTGCAGTAAGCTATATAGCTTCAGCTAGGTGCTACTTTATAGTATTTTCAACTCTCCTCACTGAGTATCATGCCAAAAGGCAGACATGTATTCACAGATATGAATGTATCAGCTGAACTTGCTATTGAAAGTATTTAGATTAATTAAGATATTTTGCAAATCAATAAAATGTGGGGGGAAAAAAGGAATGGAAAGCAACTGTAGACACCAGAGACAGTGTGGGAGGAGGGTGAGAAATGGCAGAGGGTAAGAAATAGGGAATCAAATAAATAAATAAATAAGAAACAAGAAATGGAAAATTATTTGTTGACAATAACATGTATGGTTAAGCCAATATACAATGCATTCCAAATGGGAAATCAGATTTCGTATGCTGTGGTGATGTTCAGTGAAAAAATATAAAATAAGAAATTACAAAAAAGCTGTAAATATGTACCAGTCCATACAGACAATTAAAAATTGGAGCTAAATAATAACTCTCTCTCTTTACCATCAAGTATTTTTGAGGATAAAGGGGCCTCCTAGGTTTATCATTTCTAGGAAGAAATTATATGAAACTTGTGTTTTTCTATTGTCACTAATGTACATAGTTTTTTTAAAAAAGGATTACTTCATTTAACTTTATTTATTTATTTATTTATTTATTTATTTATTTAAATTTGACCAGAGAAGGACAGAGTGAGTGAGAGAGAAAGAAAGAGAGAGAGAGAAAGTGAGAAAGCAAGCTGCCAGGTCCAGGATTCAAACTATGGTCAGCCATGTGGGAGTCTAGCACCCTTAACCACCATGCCACCTGCCCACCTGCTGGCCCCTAGTGTGCATAGTTTTAACAAAACAAAATTCTTGAGTACATTACTAAATACAACATTTGAAAAACCAGTCTTAGGTATTTTCTGAATCTCTTTTCTGTTACAATAGTTTAATACATGACTGTATCAGTTCCCCAAATTTCTGTTAGTTTGCTTTTTCTTGTTTATTTATTTATTTCTCCTATGAAAAAGAGAAAGAGAGAAAGAGAGAGAGAGGGAGAGAAAGGCACCCCCAAAAAGGGACCTCACGTGACTATCCATCCTCAGTCTCACTGGCCTAGATTATGAGCATGCATGTACCTGCCTGGTTTGCTCGGGAGATTGCAGGACATGAACCTAGGACCTTTCTTATCTGGGTCTGGTTATGTTACTGCTGTACCAACACCTACTCCAAGCTCCTTCTTTGTCAATGTACCTGAGTTTTTGATTTACATGCATTTGACTCCTGTGATCCTTGGAACATGTGAAGTTTGGTGTTAATTTTATTTATTTATTTTTTGTAAGTGGCCCTATGATGTATAATTCAAAACTGTTGACAATTTACTAACCTGTTACAAAGCATGTGCTTCCACTGCCTTTCTGGTGGCTCTGCTTCAGTAAATAATATGCTCTACTTTATCGTCAACACTCCTGCATGTATCTCAGCAAGTAGAAACCAAAAGGTGAAGGGAAAGTCCTGTCTGCTCTGTGCAGGAGCAAACCCTTTCTTTGCACCATGCCCTGAAGAATATGAATGGTCTTTCATTAGGGTCGAGGAACAGAGTACAGTGGGCTGATCCAAGTCGGAGGCTGCAGGTGAAAACTTCAACAAAGAACTGTTCTTTCTTTCTTTCTTTCTTTCTTTCTTTCTTTCTTTCTTTCTTTCTTTCTTTCTTTCTTTCTTTCTTTCTTTCTCTCTTTCTTTCTTTCTTTTTAGAGGTTTTAGCTATAGGGCATGTGCACTTGCCAGGGACAGAGACAGAGAGACAGAAAGCAAGAAATCATCCCCCAGGGGCGTTGGTCATGCCGCAATCCCTTTTCCTCCACTCTCCTATTGGGATCTTGGGCATGCACACACGCGCCCGGCATGAATTTAAGCCACCAGGTCCAGGACTTGAACCGCAGTTGACTACATGGGAGTCCAGTGACATAGCCATTACGCTAACTGCTAGTCCCAACAAGGAGCTGTTCTTGACCTGCTCTTGACCTGCTCTTACGGTGCAATCATCTCTGATGGGGAAAGCCATGATTTTTGCTAAGTTTATGCTGATAGAAGTGAAGATACTGATTTAGAGTTTTTTCTTTTTTAAGAGAGATTTTTGCTATAGGGCATGTGCACTTGTCAGAGAGACAAAGAAACAGAGAGCAAGATATCACCTCCCGGGGGGATGGCCACTCTGCAGTCCCTTCTCCATTATCCTCCTGGAATTTTGGGCATGCATGCACACATGCCTGGCATGAGTTTTAAGCCATTGGGTCTGGGACTCAAACCTTGGTTGACATGTGGTAGTCCAGTGATGTAATCATCACACCATCTGCTAGTCCCCTGATTTAGAACTTTAACTAAAAGCTTTATTGAAATAAAAATTCTAAATTTCTAGAACAGGAGTCGGCAAACTCTGTAAAGGGCTAGGTAGTAAGTGATGCAGGCTCTGTGGGCCATATGGTGTCTGTCTGCTGTTGTAGTGCCCAAGCAGCCTTACACAACACACATGCAAATAAATGGTCATGGCTGTGTTCCAATAAAACTTTATTCACAAAAACACATAGTGAGTTGGATTTGATTTGCAGGCTGTAGTTTGCCAACCCTTGTTCTAGAACATTAGCAGACTTTGCTATACATGTTTTTTTCTCCTCTAATTTAATATACTCATGGAATTGTCAACTCCTTTATTGATAACATACCTTACTTTATTTTTCCTAGCTAGAGTGCAAACACACTCTCATACTCAAAGGTGAGAATTTACAGATGTGAAATGCATAAGATTGGCTTATATACTTAACTTTCTTTATGATGGATTCCAGCACTAATCTTTCTTAAATGTAGAAAGGCAAATAGAGCCTGTGTGGGTTAATCAATAACATAGCAACAGCCATCATATTTGGCACACTGCCACATCCAAAGAGGGGAACAGCTGGGACCTGACTGCTTTTGCAAAATGTATTCAGATACAATGACAGAAGAACTGTACCCAGGTGTCTACACACTACACTTCCTCTGGAAAGAAGCTGGTTGTAGAATCAATAGCAGTCATAACTGTTCCATCTTAAAGAGACTCAGGTTCACAAATACAGATGAAATCAAAATAAAGCTGAAAGATTCCCTGCTGCTTTTTTTCTAAATGTGGTCTGAATTTCAAAATGCAACTATGCTTATTTGGAGATTGATTTGCACAAAATACGACTGTTATAAGACACTATTTGAATTTTAACTTTAAGTATCTTGAGTATCCGCCTTCTACCTTAAAACCATGGTTAGTTGCACCAAACAGTAATTACAACCAGTAGATGGCATCTAATAGCTAGAATATTATTTTGAACCTATTTTTAACATCGGACTTGCTGACTTGTAAGGACTTACCTTCTAATGTTATTTGGATTTATATTGGATTATGGTAATTTTTTGCCTTACTTGTCACAAATGGATTTAAAAATTTCCATCCAGTCCAGTAAATTCAAATAAAGAGTTAAAAAAAATTTTAAAAACCCTCAATTTAAACCTGCGAGTTGTACTGTAATTTCACACAATAAGCAGGCTAATGTTCTGAATTTTAAAAATGATATCACTTAAACACATTAAACACTGAACATAGGCATTTCAAATATAGTTAGTTCTTTATGATTGAATAAAGCCAAGTTGCTAATTGCTGGACCAGGACCAACAGATATAATGAGTATTAACACCAACCACCCTCCAACTTGGATAAATTCCATGGGAGTCAATTGAGTTTAAAAGTTTCACAAATAATTAAATTACTGAATAGGATAGATCGGAAGGAGAAATACCAATAGATTGAATTCTGTTCCTTAGAGCTCAATTTGCTTTTTAGCTGACTGTATTTAGCTATCTGCAATTGCAACAAACTAAAATCATTAAAAACCCATCCATTTTCTTCTGCAACCTCAAAAGAACATCAATGGTTTTTTTTTTTTTTACCACATATAGATAATATACTCTTTTAAAGGAGGCAAAATCTGCTAATCTCAACTCTTTTATTACAGTGCTTATCAAAGCCAGTGTCTTAGGATATAAATAATTTGGGGTCAAGAATAAAAAGAATGTTTCTTACGACACATTTTTTTTAGGTTGTGATCTACATATTTAAGTGTGTTTGAGTTTGAGTTGGATTGATTGCTAAATAAAACAGCATTCTTGGAAATGTGAAAGACAGAGGTCTGCAGGGGCAAAGGAATAATCTAATCAGAGACTTGTTTCTTACTTTAATCATGAGCCGTAAAAACAGTCAAATCCCATGTCATGCTGCAGTAAAGGTTACATCAGCACTTCATACAATATTTATAGTGTAAAAGAAACCCTGCAGTCCGACTCTAATATGACGTTAATCTTCCTGTTCTCTTTATCGCTCATTCCACTTCCCCCCTTCGCTCCCCACCACAGCTAAATATACTCCTTGGTGCCATTCTGATAACAGACAGAACTGACTGCAGGACATTGGTATAACAAGACATCTAGACCACAGAACAAACATAGAATGGTGCTGACCATCCCAATTAACCCGTTTGAGGAACTTCCAAGGTGTGGGACTTTGAGTGCCAAGACGAGTCAAGTCCTGGAAAAACTAGAATAAGTGGATGATGTCATTTTTATGAGGCTTATGACTTCAGAATATGAGGCTTCATTTATTATAAACCCTAGTCACATAAGCAAGACAGAATATTGAGCTGCTACTGAGGCATAGATCAGAGTTTATTCCCACAGACGCCAGACAGCTTTTCTATGACTCCAGACTTCCTTAGTCTCAACTATTTACGTTCGTACATTGAGGGAGGGTGGGACAAGACTTTAGAGAGCGAATGATTCAGGGACCTGAATAGCTACATTTGGAACTGCATCTCCAATCATAGATCTCACTGGCACCCTTTTCCTATGGTATTGCCCATTCTGTAGCACACATTGAAAATGTATTTGTACTCAAAAGAATACATCAGAGCAGCTGAAAGGAGTGCAGGCACACGGATTCAATCAACATAATTAACCGTTCTTCTCCATGAAGTCGCTGTGGATCGTTCGAGGACTGTCAGGTGGGACTTGAAGGCTTTGCTGCCTGCGAAGTCTATGTTCATTTCATGAAAAGCTGTCTCATGACTTCTGAAAAGTGAAAGTGATTTACAAACGGTTTCTGCAGTGGGGTGAGGGCTGTATCATCAACTTTGTTAAAACAACTTAGGCAATAGCAATACATGCCCAAGCAATTAAATAAACAAAGTAATCAAGGATCCCCTTGGTTATTGTGTGCTGAAAACTCAACACTGGCATCGTTGTATTTAGTAAAACAATGTCATTAAAATATGTCTTTGTTATAAAAATAAAATCCCCTTCTGGTTAACATCTCCTCACCTTACCCCATGTAGAGGAAGCAGAAGATTTCAAGCTAATTATTCCATACCATATCCTTGCCTTAGAACCTCCTCACCCTCCATCCACCACTGGCCTTTCCCAAGAAAAGCACCAACGCAGGGACTTTCACTCAATAGTCTTGTTGCTTCTTAGCAACCCTTCTGAAGGGACCTGGGAACATCTCAAGTATTTTTCCTGAGAAACTGGATTTGTAAGAAAGCCTGGCCAGCACCGTTCTGTGTGCAGTGCGTGCACTTGTGCACAGGCTCCTGCTGGAAGAAGAGGCAGATTGGTTGTGTAGGCAGCAGCTTCATGGAACCCTGAA
>NW_006203430.1:316465-357860 GCF_000334495.1 Tupaia belangeri chinensis | reverse complement strand
CAGCAGTATATGCAAATGTAAGTGACGGGTGTCGCAGAATGAATGTCTAGGTTCAAAAACAGCAATCTCTCCAAAAGGCCAGCATTTTTAAAAAGTCAACACTAAAAGGTATAGCAAGTTTCCATCTGAGCCTATCTAAAGTTTCTATTGGTAGGTCATGGTTGATTTCTTAAGAAGCTTTATGTAGTATACAAAAACATGCCATCCCGGAAAGGGCAGATTAGTATCAAGAGGTATTTTAAAACAGTCCCAGGAGAGACCAGCAGATGGCAGAATGGTTACATCTCTGGACTCTCTCAAGGTCGACTGCAGTTTGAGTCCCAGACTTGGCAGCTTGAAACACACTGGGCTTGTGGGCGTGTGTGTCCAATGTCCTGTGAAGAGAATGGAGGAGAAGGGATTGTGATGTGGTCACTCCGTGGAGGGAGGTTTCTCACTTTCTGTCTCTCTGGCAAGTGCACATGCCCTATAGCAAAAATCTCTCTAAAAAACAGACAAAAAACAACAAAACCAGTCTCAGATAACCTACTGCTGGAGATCATCAGAGAGAGGGATACATACGGGTAATTTACCTGACCATTTGCAAAACCCACGAGCATCCCTTCTCTTTTGCCTTTTGTCCCTGTGAGAGGTGGAAAAGGCTCATCCTGGGTGCATTACCAGCCACGGTGACTCAGGGACTTAAAACGTAATATTTCTATCTGAGAGAGAGAGAGACAATCTATTTCCTTCTACACCCTTCCCAATGTTCCCTCCACTACAGTTAAGTTCAGTTCTCAGACAGTGACAGTTAAATTCTACAATTTAACTCAATTCTGATCCTGTCTATATAAAGGTGGCATCAGGGCCCACAAGTGGAGGGCTCAGTTCCACAGGGTTTCCCCACTTTGGATGTCAATCCAAGGTTCAGATTTTTAATCTGTGCTTTGGAATGACCAATTCTAAATTGGAGTTCCCATGGCCACCCCTTTAGGATTCAAACATGCTAGAACTACACACAGAACTCAGAGAAACAGGTTAGCTGCTAGGTTGCTGGCTTATTACCAGAGCTATGACTTAGGAACAGTCAAATAGGGCCAGGTATGGGAGAAGGGGCTTGGTGCTTCCATGCGCTCTGTGAGTACGGCCTTCTCCCAACACTTCTGGGTAGTCACAAAACTGGATTCTCTCTGAACCTCATCCTTTTGATTTGTTTCGGAAGTTTCAATACTTAAACACGATTGACCCCCTCATTAGCCATTAATGTTTCATTCACTCTCCAGCCCTTCTCCCCTCCCCAGAGGTTGGTGGGTAGGACTGAAAGTTCCAACCCTCTAATCACAGGTGGTTCCCCTGGCAACCGGTTCCCTCTCCTTAGGGACTTTTGAAAAGTCACCTCATTAACATAAACTCACATGTGGTTAAAAGAGGCTTGTTATGGATAATAAAAGATGCTCCTATCATCTTTATCATTTAAGAAATCACAAGGGTTTGAGAAGCTTTGGCCAGGAAGCCTGGAAATGAAGATCAAATATAGATTTCCTAGTATATCCCAATATCTCAGCATCACATATCTGAATCTACTTAGCCCTTGCCCTTGAAGAGTGAGGGAAGTATTTGAAAGTGGCTAAATATTATCACAAGGCATTTTAATGGGAATAGGTCTTATATAGAGTTGGATATCTGCAAGGAGTATATTTGCAGCCTATTCATTTCGAAGCCAATCCACCAGCCTATTATTTCTTTTCTTTTTTTTTTAATTTTTAATTAGTGAAGGGGGATTATCACTCACCTTTTCTAGATGACAAAATCATTTTGTGAAAGAGGTTATAGTGGAATGATTAAAAATTCAGGGCCCAAGGGCCAGGCAGGGGTGCAGTGGTAAAGTATAATAACTGACCCCACCTGGGAGAGGTCCTGGTTTGCACCCAAGGCCTCCCTGAGCATGCTGGGTACATGTAAGTGGGCCCATGATCTGGGCCAGCTGAGACTGGTAGCAAACCATGGCATGAAGACCTTGTTGGAGTTCTCTCGCTCTCTCTCTCTTTCGTGGAAGAAATAGATAAATAAACTTTAAAAAATTTAGACTCTGATGTCAAACTATCTGGGTTCAAATCCTGGTCCCACCCCTTAGTAGTGTGTGTGAGACCCACATAGCTCTTGTAATTTAGTTTATAAGTTGATGATATTCATGGTTTTTGTAACATAAGGTGGTTTGTGTCTGAGTTAATACATGGCTACAATTACAACTGCCACAGAAAATTCTTGTTGGTTGTTATAATTATCATAATTGAACACATTACCCTTTATGAATTGGGGGTGAAGGTTTTCACCAAGTAGAAGAAGGGGATTTTACTTATTCCTACAGGACGGAATGATGCAGCAATGATTTTTTATTGCATTAGCTGTCCTGAATGGGAAGGAATCTTCAGTAAGATGTTGTACAAATCAAATCAATCACTATATTTATTCAGTGACAACAATCTCAGATTTTCTGGGATACTTTTATTAAACACATTCTGTTTCTATATTGCTATACACTTTTGGAATATCTCAGAAATTCTGAAATTATGGCATCTTAACAACATCTCCCAGATGGCCTTTTCACGCAAAGAAAACTAAAAATTCCTCATGTTCTGATTTTATGTTGAAAACATAATATGGCCACCTCAGTGCATTTTCCATTTCCACCACTGAGCTCTTGCAAGTTTCCTTCTGGGTCACATAATCCCAGCTCATAACGTTGAGACAACTGCATTCGTGTATTACTTACTTAATTCTAGGGCAAGTTCAAATCTATTTGTTGCACTAAAAAAGCAGAGAATTTTGAACCTTTGTCAAGAAACTTAGAAAACTAATAACAAACTTCAAAAGAACATGTGGAAGCCATGTGGCCAACTGTGGGTTTGAATTCCTAGCCTGATCAACCTGAAATATGCCAGGCATCTATCTGCATGTGCCCAAGACCATGATGAGCTGGAAGCCCGAAGAGAGGGGATTGTGGCATGACCAGACCCTTTTGAGAGTGCTTCTCTCTCTCTGTCTTTTGCACACACACGTGCTGGCATAGGCATTCTCTAACATGAATAAAATAAATAAACATTATAAAGAGATCCAGTTCAAACATCGTCTACTTTATGAACCTTTTTCAGTTTTCCCAGTCATATTTGTTCCCATATCTGAAGTTAACAATATACGGGTAGTACTTTCATTATAGCATTTGTCATATGCTGCTTATATACTTACAAGTCCAATTCCTTCCTCTTCCCCCCAACAGTGAGTATAGTACAGTGGGCTTTCAAACAGTTCATTAAAAATGCTAACTATGAAAAGCTATGCATGGATTTCAATTTTTTTGCACCAAAATAAACTCAGAATATGTGTGTGTTCATTAGAGAGAGAGAGAGTACATACTCCTCTTGTGTGGTCACACCACAATCTTTTTGTCCCTATTACTTCATTATGCCAGGACTTGAGGCACACATGCATATACACTTGACATGATTTTCAGACTGGTAGGCCTGTGATCAACCATGTGGAATCTGCTCCCTTAAACGCTGAACCACAGGGCCAGCCCTTCACATACTTTTTGAAGCTCCCTCATATATAGCACAGAGTAAGTGCCCCAGAATGTTTGTTAAAATGGTGGACCTTGGGGCCAACAGGTGGTGTAGTGGTGAATCTGCTGGACAGTCACATGGCTGACCAAGATTTGAGTGCCGAACCTGGAGGCTTGCTTTCTCACCCCACCCCTCCTTCTCTCTGGTCAAATTAAAAAATAACAATGATGATAATAAATTAAATACTTAATTCTTTTTAAAAATTTGTGTAACATGGTGGACGTTATCAGTGTTCACTGACATCATGTTCTTCTCTTCTCCATGCACAGAGGACCACAATTCTTATACTACTTGCAGCCAGGCTCATGTGTTGTTTTTTACCAGTGAGATGAGAGAGGAAGTATTGAGTGTCACTTCAGGTTGGCACCCAGTAAGTGTGAGATCCCAACCCTGTGACAAACGCTGAGGCAGCATATAAAGATGGTGGTTCTTGAGTAACAAAGAGGATGAGCACTCTCTCACCTTGGATTGAAAACTAAACCTTTGTGATGAAATACTGAGATTTGAAAGGTTTTGTTCCCATAGCATATCCTATCTTATCCTGACTAATATACAAACACTTTCACATCTTTAGATTTAGACATCAAATTGGGAGCATCTTAGAGAGAAAATCACTCTATTAGGAGTTTGAAATTAGCCATGTGCATCCTGCCTATGCACTTGTAAGTTAATCACCAATTAAACTCTTGGAATTTCACTCCCTTAGCACTTAAACTGGATGGGCGAGCCAGAATTATGTTAAGACCCACATAGTGTGATTCCATGGATTTGAAGAAATGATATCTACCTTCAAGTCATCTGTTCACATTTAAGAGATTGCTAATCATGGGCTATAAGTAAGAGGTCACTGGTTGCTAAAAGTCCAGGGTGGAGTTTTATTTGTTCTTCACTCAAGTATTTATAGATGGCAGTTGAGACAACCTCTACTTGTTTCTGTAGAAATGGTCCATTGTTCTGCTGAAAATGGGATGGCACTGTGAATCGTAAGGTAGATTCCAGGGGTTTCCAGCCTGGACTGCTCACTAAATCACCTAAGAACCAAACTGGAAGCCGGATTGAATAAGCCTGATGGGGCCTGGGCCTCTGTATTTCTTCCAGCGTCACAGGATTGAGCACCTGGGACCTGTTCTAAGGTAAATGAAAACTCTCCTTTCATTTTTCTACTCCAAATTACAATTAGAGTAAGGTATAAAGAAGCCAGAAGCTGTTGGCACTGGTGTTCCTTCTGGTTTGTTTTTGAATTTTATTATTATTATTATTATTGCTATAGGGAACATGTACTTGCCAGAAAAAGATAAACAGAGAGAGAGAGAGGGAAAGTGAGAAATCACCCCTTGGGGAAATGGCCATGCTGCAACCCCTTTTCCTCCATGCTTCTCTCCAGATTTTTGGGCACATACACACGTACCCAGTGCGTTTTTCAAGCCACTGAGTCCAGGACTCAAACTGTGTAGCAGGTCATGTAGGTCAGCCTCGTTAATCTCTGAGCCACCTACTGGCCCCAGAGCTCTTTCCGTTTTTTCAGGAAGCACCTTTGGGAACAGTTTTCATTTTTCGAGTCCCAGGACCAGGGCTCATACAGAAGCAGCTGCACCACTGAGCATGATAGTGCCTCTGTGGCCTCAGCACGGCAGCTGCTCAGCCAGAGCTCATCAGGCCCCAGGAGCCTGAGCCCTGAGAGCCTGAGGAAGGCAGCCAGCATGCCATGGCATAGCCAGTTCTGGTGACTATTGTCTGACAATCCTCAGTAAGATCTTGAAGAATTTGTGAGACAAACAGTTCATCATTTAATTGCATAAGAATTTGTTCTTTTAAAAAATATATATTTCTTTAATTTTATTTATTATTATTATTTTAATATGCTTTAGGGCTTGTACACTCACCAGAGAGAGATAGAGAGAAGGAAAATGAGAAAGCCAACCCCCCTGTGAAAAGTGGACCGGCATCATGAGCCTCCTGGGGCTCAGAACAGCCTCCTGCTCTCCCGGAATGCCTATATGAGACCCAGTGTGGGAAGGTAAGAATAGAATACCTTTCTTTAAAAGTATTTCTGCTCTGCAGTTCTGGTTCAACTGTGGTGGTACAGGCAGCCACGGTGATGCTGCAGGATGCTGGAGGCCAGACGGAAGGCCCCAGGTTTGCACCTTGGGTTGGTCTGAACACACCAGGTGCACTCATGATCCAGTGTTGAGGGCCAGTGTTGAGGGCCCAGTGTTGAGGGCCTCCTCCTTCCTCTCACACACTCTCTCTCTCAATATACAGATAGACTTTAAAAACAGTAATTTTAGGATTAGCCTTGTGGCCCTAATATTAGTGGTTGAAGGAGTTGGATCCTACATGACCTACCATGGTTTGGATCTCAGACCAAGCAGCTTGAAAACACACCACAAGGTGTCTGTGTGTGTGCATGGTCAAACTCATGAGGGAAGGAAGAATTAGAGGAGAGGGCAGTATGGCCATTTCCGATTGGGGGGGCGGGGGTGCTTTCACTCGCTCTCTTTCTTCTGTCTTTCTGGCAAGTGTGTGTACCTTCTGGTAATTTTTTTTAAAAGTCATGACCCATTTTTGCATAGAAAAACATAGAAAAATGCATCATGGCTTTTCTGACAACCCAGTAATTCTACTCTGAAGTTTATATGTCATGAATTGAGAATCTAAAAATTAGAAGAAAATCTATTTTTTTCTAATAAAGTTCATATACATTTAATAAAAGAGGAAATGTGAAAACTAATTTATGAGCAAGGATGCTAAGCAGTGAACTAAGAATGATCTTTTTCTTCTTTATGACAGAATGTGTGTGCACAAAAGACAAAGAGAGAGAGATAGACAGAGACAGAGACAGAGAAACCACACATATGCCTGACATGTTTTTCAAGCCACCAGAGCCAGAACTCAAACCTTGGTTGGTCATGTGGGATCTAGCATCCTTCTATATGTTACTTATCTGCTGTCCTATAAAACTGACCCTCCTTTTTTTTTTTTTTTTTTTCTATTGGGGGGAGAGGTTTTTACTATAGGGTGCATGCGGTCGCCAGAAAGAGAGAGAGAGATAGAAAGTGAGAAATCACCCCCTCAGGGGGGATGGCCACGCTGCAGTTCTTTCTCCTCCATTCTCTTCTTGGGATCTTGGGCATGCACACACATGCACCTGGTGTGAGTTTAAACCACTGTGTCCGGGACTCAAACCATGGTCGACTACATGGGAGTCCAGCGACATAGCCATTCCGCTAACTGCTGGTTCCCAGAACTGATCCTCTTAAAAAAATTATTATTTTCCCATTTGCTTATTTACCTCTCAGGTGAATGAGAGACAGACAGTAGCCCCAGCAGAATCACGATGTCGTAATCCACTCTCAGCCTCAGGCAACCCTAGATCAAGGGCAAAGGCAAGCATGTGGCTGGTATACCCAGAGTCATCTCTGGACTTGAACTGGGAACCTTTCTGTGTGGGAGTGCTTCACAGAGTGTCACCTTTTATCATTGCTCCACTGTCGGGGTCCAAATGATTTTTAATTTGAAAAATTATTTTGTGGTATCTCTCACCCTCATCTGAGTCTCCTTCAGTGCTAAAGTAGTGAGGGCAGGGAAGGCCCTGAAAATGAAGACCAGACTCTGAATCCCCCAGGAGGGGCTGGGGGAAGCTGGCAGGTACTACATTGGAGCAATAATCACCTTTCTCCTCTTCCTCCTGTACCAATTGGCTTAGCCCTGCTCTTGACAGGAGGAGGAGTTGTCTTTAATACTTTGGAGACAAGAAGGAATGACCTCAAGAGTATAATGAAGACACCACATCACCCTTTTTCTCCCCACAGCCCTTAAAATTCAAAGCCCAAGTTGGGAAGGAGGTCTATAATGGGATTGCCAAAAGTTCAAGGAGAAATTGCATTAAAGTATGATTTTATTTTGTGCAAAAATTTTGAAACTCAAACATAGACTTTTTTCATAATATAGGTTTTCCATAAACTTTTTGACCCCCCCCCTTGTAGTCAGTACAAACTGAGGACTAGCAAAAGCAAATATTCACTGTTCATTCATGTGAGACCACAGGCTCTTCTGAGAACCAGAGCCTTCTAGAAACATAAGAGGTGGATAGTTGAGCAAGGGTAAGCAACATTCCTTCCTACAAGTCATGGATTAGAGTCTTGAAAAGTGAGTTTGGGTGTGTTTTCCACCATTCAGGAGAGGAGTTCAAAGCATTAAACAGAGCTGCCTTACTTCTGTAGAATACCTCAATCCAATCTAATATAACTGCTTCTTTGGGCATAAGTTAGTACAAACCTACTCTGAAGTTTACCAGTAGGAAAAAAATAATAATAATCAGGTTTCCTCTCTGTGGGGTAGTCAGTAATTTCAGAAAGAACAAATGAGCCATTCCCAGTTGGTCTGGTGAGCTATAAACCTGAGTTGCCTGATTGCTCATTCTCACAATGGCACATAGCCTTGGGAGGTTGAGGTTAGAGTCACTGACCTCCTAGCTAGGCTCTCTATTTCTACTCTAGCCACGCTATTGAGGCTCATGGGCAGCAACCCTCACAGAAAGTGGCCAACAGCTGACATTCCTCTGGCTTTTGCTTCCTCCACAGATGGGAGGCTCCTGAAAGGAATGACCCACAGTGTTTTCCACAGAGAGAGGAGAGCTCAGAAACCCACAGTCTGCAGCATCTCAAATAATATTTTCTCAGAGCTTGGGGAACATTTACAAGTTCTCTCTTTTCCCTTGTAAATATAGCTTTTTTTTTTTTTTTTCTTCACAGTGAATATTACATAAGTATATGACCACCAGAAAATATTGAAACAGAATTGTTTAAGATTATAAAACACCTTTTATACAAATGACAACTCAGTGTCAGGAACATGTCCCACAGCCCTGCCCAATGCCAGCTGTTCTCCACAGAGACCTTCACAAATACGTAAAGCCAAAGGATATTATTTGAGAATAAGTTTGAGGACTTCACTATGGCACCTCATGAATGAGCATGTTTCAAGTAACCCTAAACATGCTCACCAAGGTTTTATAGTCCACAGACAGGTTTTAAAGGCAAAAACCACAAGCACACGAGGAGGGCGGAAGAGTGTTATACTATATTTTTTTGGGACAATTATCCTTGGCTACCAGGATCAATAACAAGCCTGGAGTTAGTCAAAGGTTGGACAGGAAGTATCTGGGTAGATGTTTTCATAAAAGTATTCCTTGAGTTAGGCTGCAATGGTCTTTGTTTAAGGTTACAATTCTGGCAGAGTTTTCTAAGTAACGGTTCTGGTTTTCAGGCATGCCAGTGTGAAAAAACACCTCCTCAATAGCCTTCTCAGCTCTGTTGAGTTCAGGTGGATATAAATTACTCCATTTTGATTTTTAAAAACTTTCATAGTAACATGTGATTGTAAAATTGGTCCATTCCATAAAATATTAAGACATTTACATGGCAAAATTCCTCATACTTCAGTTTTTCTCAATCCAATGTTGAATAGCCCTGGTGAAAGATGCATACAAAGGAGAACCATTAGATATCTGATGGCCATGGGGACCAGCAGTTAGCGTAATGGCTATGTCGCTGGACTCCCATGTAGTCAACTGCGGTTCGCGTCCAGGACTTGGCAGCATAAATTCATGCCGGGCGCATGTGCCCAAGATCCTGAGAGGAGAATGGAAAAGGGATTGTGGCGTGGCCATCCCTCCTGGGGGGTGATTTCTCACTTTCTATCTCTCTGTCTCTCTCTTTCTGGTGAGCGCACGTGCCCTATAGCAAAAACCTCTCCAAAAAAAAAAAAAAGATATCTGAAGTCCACTAGATTGTCCTTTCTTCCTGAGAGACAAAAATGAACAACACAAACAAATTGCTCATTGTGGTACTAGAGACTCAGAAAAGAGATTCATCCTTAAAGAGTGCATGGGAACACAGTCACAATATTGTGAACAACTTACTAAGGTTTTAATGTGTCCCCAAAAAGTTCACGTGTTAGAATTTGGTTGTGACTGGAATTAAGAGGGTAGAACATCAATCTAATGATGGTATTGAAAGGTGGGCTTTTGAGAGGTGATTAGAACCCAGGTGACCGGGACAGTGTCTGCATGATTAAATGCTGGTGGGTTTATAAGGAGATGGAATGAGATAGACAGAGACATGGACACAGACATGCTCTCTTTTTCTCCCCATTGTGTTATCACCTATAAGAAGACCCTCACCAGAAGTAGCCCCTAGACCTTGGACCCCCCAAATTGTTAGTTGAATAAACCTCTATTTCTTTTTTTTTTCTTTTTTTGGAGAGGTTATTGCTATAGGGCATGTGTGCTTGTCAGACAGACAGAGAGAGACAGAGAGATAGAAAGTGAGAAATCCCCCCCCAGGAGGGATGGCCACGCTACAATCCCTTCTCCTCCTTTCTCCTCTTGGGATCTTGGGCACGCACGCACACGCGCCCGGCGTGAGTTTTAAGCCACCGGCTCCGGGAGTCGAACTGCAGTTGACTACGTGGGAGTCCAGCGACATAGCCATTATTCTAACTGCTGGTCCTGAATAAACCTCTATTTCTTTTTTTTTTCTTTTTTTGGAGAGGTTATTGCTATAGGGCATGTGTGCTTGTCAGACAGACAGAGAGAGACAGAGAGATAGAAAGTGAGAAATCCCCCCCCAGGAGGGATGGCCACGCTACAATCCCTTCTCCTCCTTTCTCCTCTTGGGATCTTGGGCACGCACGCACACGCGCCCGGCGTGAGTTTTAAGCCACCGGCTCCGGGAGTCGAACTGCAGTTGACTACGTGGGAGTCCAGCGACATAGCCATTATTCTAACTGCTGGTCCTGAATAAACCTCTATTTCTATAAATTATCCAGACTCAGAGAATTCTGTTATTAGCAATGAATGGACTAGAACAGTTCCCAAGATGAGTAAGTCCTACTGCCTGCCATCCCCAAGATGCTTCAGCAGGGTGGGAACTAAATTGTCTTTGGTGGTTAGACACACAGTGTGCCACCACTAATGTGAGCACCTTCCCAAAAGAACGCCAGTTGCTTTTTCCTTATTGATGAAAGGATGCACAAGTTGTTAAAGGCCGGGAGATAGGGCAGAGACTAGAATTTTCTAATCAGAACTAATCCCTCCAGGCATATAGCATTTGATACATCAAAGGCTTAATATTTGATACATCAAAGGCTTTCTCGGTAATTCTTTAGAGAAATCAAAACACTATGCTAATGAATATATGAGCTCTATAGTTTTAAATTGGAACTTTTTTTTCCCTTGGCTTTGGATAAACTTTTTATTACTTCATTTGATTGATGAAGCATCTTCCTATGTGCTATGATTTAAGATCATCTAAGAAAACCATTTGTTCCCAAATACCTTCTCTACCATCTCACCACCCCCACCTTGGTGAATCCCTTCATTTAATGATTTGAGAGTTGCATTAAAATTTGTGATACCCCAGAGACATAATGGATCAAACATAATAACCCATTAACACATTAGAATAGACTAATCTCCAATTAGCTCACCTGTGTCTTCAGTGGCTTGTAGTATTGGGGCTCACAACAGATGGCTTTTGATGGGACTTGACTAGGCTGTAGAAGTTTGTTACTTGGAGGAACTGGTCCCTAGGATGAGCTGAAAGTATCCAAAATTAAAAGATTAAAGAGTCACAATAGGGCAAGCACCCTGTAAACAGGTATGTCCTATCACTTCATATCCCTAAGTCTGGATTTGAACACTCAGAGATTCATAGAAATAGGACTTTGAAGGAGATTGGCCTCCCCCCTTCCCCCCACACACACTCATAACTATGCTACTGATCACTAAGCACTCCGGAAGTTCTGGGAGTGATTGGCATACTATGTAGACTTGGATTCAACACAGACTATATAGTTTCACTTCTTTTGTCCAGATGACTGCACTCCTACCACCTGCTGCCTTTATGAAGTAAGAATCAAGTGCACCCCCATTTGCCTCATCCAATGCCTGTCCAAAGGAGTCCCCGAAAGGCTTTATGAATGAATATGTCATTATCTAGTTAATTTTATGTTCCCAGGGAAGATCTAGATAATTTTTATTTTCTTTCCATTTCATATTAAATGAAGGTAGCTGGCTTTTCTTTGATGACAAGGGCTTCCCCCTGCATGTGCTTTGCATTTACTGAATTGCACTTTCTGGGTGGGCGAACAGTAAGAAACTCCATCTGCTAGAGCCTACATGCCTGGCATGTGTGTGTCCAGTTCAGCACTGGCTATATTTAAGCTCATGCATCTCCACAGCTGGGCATTTTTGTGCAGATATACACGTGTATTGTGTGCACAACCTTCTTCTCAACTCACCTGTTGCCTTGGTTCCTTAAGCAAGCACATTGACCACATTTAATGAAACACAACTTTATGAAGAGTTTTAACTATATAGTTTAAAAGATTTACATATAAATCTATATGGGAAAAAAAGTGAGGCATGAAAGTACACTTTCGAGTTTAAAGAACACACTTCTATAAACAGACTCACCAGTGCAGGTTTATATCAAGAATGAGATAATTATAAATGCTAATTTGTGCAAGTTGTAATGAAAACACTTTATTGAACTAACAAATCCCAGCAAAGATCAAGATGCCATGTAGAAACATCAGGAGACTGATGAGAAAGTCTTTACTCTAGAGCACAGGTTTCTCGTCTAATTCCTACCACAGTAGACACAGAGAGATCAGAAGGGATCCCAGGGGATTTTGTGAATCCCCTGAATCCCACTCATTCCATGCCACTTTGACCCTGAGTACTCTATGAGTCCCTGGGTACCTTTGCACACTGAATGTATTGAAAACATATGATGTTGATTTATAGTATCCATAGAGGCCTGCTGGTCTCCCAAAGGGGAACCTTGACCTGTGATCCCAAAAAAGAAATAAGGTCTCCTTTTTTAAGCTTCATGCTCTTTATTTCTTGTTCTGGTAGATTATTTTGCATTTAGCATTGTATTTAATTCATTATTAATTAAAATGTACCAAAGTCTACTGATTTCTCTTCCCTGATGCTTTGTAGTAACAAAGAGCTGATCACCAAATTCATTTATGGATGAAAGGAAACTGTCCTTTTGAAATATATACTCTTTTTCTTTAAGATAGCTCATTGCTACTTTTTTTTTTGTCTCAAGTCAATGTCTATTCTAAATCTCCCAAATCATTAAAAAAAAAAAAAAACCCACACATTTATAGCATATGTGTTCTTAACCTTTCACGAGCTTTAAGCATAGCTCTCCTTTCACCTGAAAGCCTTTCTTGGTATTCTCTCAACTGACATAAAGCTAAAAAATGTGATTTAATGCTCAATCTGTGGAAAGCAAGGACAAATAGGTGAAAAACAGTTCTCATTTATCTTCCATAATGGGGCCTGTAAAAGTTTGGCGTACCAACACTGAGCCAACACAAGGTTTCTTGCTTGCCTGTGCTAAATGGTTTAATTATTTGGATAATCAGAAATATTCCACAGCCCATTTAGAAAGTCTGAGGACCTGAAAGGGACTTAACAAAATTAGCTGAAAGAAATTATTTTGAAAATAGAATACTTCTTCAGAATGGGTTATTACTGATACATTGCAGTGCTTATTTCAAATAGAATTTTCAAGAATTTCATGGTCACTGTTCTTTCTTGTTATTTTTATTTAAAAGGAGGTATACAACTATGAGTATTGCTAACATTCCTATTCTTATAGTTTAGTAATATACAATGAAGATTGCCTTCATATAATTTCTTCCAAATGATTAAAAGAAAAGCACAAATTTGGTTACTCATTGATCATTAAAATTTGTCACGTAGTCACCAGATTCGTGATCTCCATCCTTCCTTGGCTTAACTCAAGAAAAAACTTCAGTCACATTAAGAAAGAAAAATTTGCTTTGACATGTTTTTCTTACTGTCGCTGGGTATTCCGAATCTTGCTACCTAATTGGCAAATGCCAATAGACATTGACAATTGATGCTAAATGGCAGAAATAATAATGAAAATATGAGGAACCCGCCATTGGAATAGCTCTTTGTAAATTAGATAATAGCCAAGGGAGCACAGTGTTTTCCTCAGCACCATCCCATTGGCCCCTAATTCATTAGTCTGAAAAACAAATTGGTCCAGCATCAGTAGAATGTGCTGGTTGACACTACTCCTCTGTGGGCCGAGGCCAGGTGGGTTCGGTTCTCTATCCATCATAAAATTCAGGTTTGGTAGCATATGCCTGTAGTCCCAGGTGCTCAGGAGGTTGATGCAGGAGGATCTTCATATAATGAGACCCTGTATGAAGAAAAGAAAAGAAATGAACTATTTTCTCTGTCATATATTTCATAGACAATATGTTGCTGCCTAGGTAGATGTGAAGGAAATCATTTACACCTAAAGATTTAATAGTACTAAAATTTAAGTTTTCTCATTTTTTATACATACTTAATTTTTGCCCATGACCACAAAGACACTGCTTGCTGAAACATTCTGATTGTGAGAATTTATGAGTTTAATATCATGCCAAAAAAAAGAAGGTAAGAGAAGGGTTTATGCCTAAATGCATTTCCTCAGATGACTTGTTAGAACAATTAAAGCTGGGGACTAGATAGTGGAGCAGTGGTAACACAACTGGATCCACATGAGAGGATCCTCAGTTCATGTCCCAGGGCCTCCCCCACACCAGGCATGTTTGTAAATACCTGCAATCCAGGTTGACTGAAGTCAGAGGTGGATTGCAGAGTGTGAACCCTGTTGGGAGTTCCTGTCTCTCTGTTTTATATCTCTCTTTATTTATCTATCTCTCTCTCATGGAAGAAATAAATTAATAAACTTTCAAAGAAATTAAAGTTGGGAAAACACTATAGTGGCCAAATTTATATGCAACTAGAAGAGCTCATACTTTTGCGTATCATCATCAATCTTGAGCTGCGTGGTGCTATAGTGAGCTGCATCATCTTGCTTTGGAATCAGAGCTTGCAGCAGTTTAGAATCTGGTTGTATACAAGTTCCTGAAGTTCTATAATTTTACCCAGAACCCACAAGACTACACAAGGAAAGAAAAGAAAGACAAATTTACTTTGCTTCAATTATAGAGTAATCATCTTATATAATCATCTTATATGATCAAGACAAATATCATTGTTTATCTGGAGTATGAGAAAAGAAAAAGTGAATGCGAATTAGTTTACCCGAGAAAAGCAAACCATACAAAATCAGGAATTGGCCCATAGCAAAGCAGACTTTTAAATGCATCACAGAAAGACAGATTCCTAAATAATAATTGATACTTAGAGAAGTTCTTAAGGCTAGAAACCACTTTCTGTAAGAGAAGGGGGAGAACAAGACAACTAACTCTCCATCAGTTCAAGGCTTAGAAGGGTAGAAAAACAGAGGAGCCATCTTCCAAAATGCTCATGGGGTGTTTTGATGACTCGCACAGGGGCTCTGCATTTAAATGTTTTAAATGGAAAGCTGATCAGCTGCCTTCCCTGATAAGATTTCTGTACTTCCTATAGAAACCACAGGGTGGTTTCCAGTGAAAGGAATACCAGTGGAAAGAGAGAGCTGCTGCCTGCTGCCATCATCTCTCCTGCATTTCTCTTCAGATTTCAACTTCTCATTTGTGAAGCACCAAACTGTCAACTGTCATTCCCACTATGGAAAGGCAGTTTCCTTGTGATAGCACTTAGGTTCTAGGCTCTAATTTTAATACCTGCATGAGTCTTTTTAAAACAACTTGTTCAAAATTTTCTTTCAACCCGCCTACGCAATCTTCTGAGAAAATCCATCGACATTTAACAGAGGTAGCTGCATCTATGGGCAGATCAATGGCTGTCTAAAATTTAGAGAGAAATAGAGCTGCTTTGCACCAAATACTACACCTTTCCAAAATTTCCTGACATTTGCAGTCCGAAGTCCTTGAGTTGGGTTTAAACAACATATTTTATAGGCTTAAATTTAATACAAATTTGTCACCTCGAAAGGAAATTATTCAAGTTTACTAATGTATTAGCAAGGTGTTTTTGGTTTTGTTTTTGTTTTTGTTTTGTTTTGTTTTTTGATTAGGAAAAAAATGTCTCTCTCAAACACATGGTCTGAAATACTAGAAAACAATCTTTTGATTGTTGTTTGGAGTGGAGGAGATAAATAGGCTTGACTTAAATATTTTCAGAAACAACTTCACTAGCCTGTGCTAATTCTAAATTTTCTTTGGTCAGAGCAGAGCAAAGCAAGTTCCTTAATTAAGGGAATAGGATAAATCTTAAAGACATGTATATAGTATATATAAACAACTCTAGATATCAGGAAAGGATATTTTAAATAGGTCCATGGGAGTATGGGTACCTTCTGATATCTTACATCTGACCCTAATGACCATGGCAGAGATTCATTCAGGAAAATTCTCTGTAATGATGGTCCCAGATTATAAAAAAAAGGTGTTGATTTGATAAGCATTCAGTTATACTCTACATCCAAAGTAAAATCATGTATCCCTTGAATGTCAAATTCATTAAAAAATAATGCTAATCAGATTCTCTTTTAAATGTCTAAATATACCAAAATAAAACTTGTAGTGCAATGCTTGTAGAACAATGTAATTATTGTGGCCTTCATACAGTTGCCTGTTAATTGACTATTGAAATTGAAAAGCATTTCCATAATTAATCTCATGTCATTTTCCAATTATAAACTTGGAATAGTGAAACCAATGTGTCTTCAATAGCCCTGAAGGTAATAGCTTGCTTTGGAGAATGGACCATTGTCTAAGACTATCCAGGATAGTTGCTTGATCAATATTTTGCTTTTTAAAATCCTACGCACAGAGGAAGTAAAGTGAAAGCAGCATGAAAGTATCATTTCAAACTCATCTTTGAATAGGTTTTAAAAGGTGAAATCTGGGGTTTGAGGGGCACCTGGCGTGATTAGATATAGTATAGGGTTTATCTAGACAACTCAAGACATGCCCTGAAGCTGAGCAGCATGCCAATTGCAATCAGCAATTTTCTCCTCAATGTGTTAAATTCACCATAGACCACCCAAGATGTACCTTCTTCTTTTTTTATCCTTTTTTTTTTTTTTTTGAGAGGTTTTTGCTATAGAGCATGTGCGTTCGCCAGACAGACAGAGACAGAAAGCGAGAAATCATCCCCCGGGGGGATGGCCATGCCTCAATCCCTTCTCCATTCTCCTCTCGGGATCTTGGGCACACACACACACATGCCCAGCGTGAGTTTAAGCCACCGGGTCTGGGACTTGAACTGCAGTTGACTACATGGGAGTCCAGTGACACAGCCATTACGCCAACTGCTGATCCTAGATGCTACATTCTTAAGAACAGACAACAAAGCTCTGCAATTTGAAGAATGCCATGATGACCACCTGCATCTATCTAGTGAATCTGACTCTTCATGTTTGGTAAAAATGAATCACAGATTACGTATCATTTTTCTTTCAAATGATTATTGTGGTAAGAACACTTAACATGAGATCTACTCTCTTAACAGTCTTTTCAGTGTAGAATATATTGTTGTGGACTATGAATTCAATGTTGTACAACAGATCTGTAGAGCTTATTCATCTTGCTTGATGGAAAATTTATCCTTGTTGGTTGGTAACTCCCCCCTTCCTCCCTCTTCATTCCTTGGCAACCACCATCCACTCTTGGATTCTTTGAATTTGATTATTTTAGATACTTTATATAAGTGGAATCATGCAGTATTTATCTTTCTGTGATTGGCTTATTTCACTTCAAATAATTTCCTTGAGTTTCATTCAGATCGCAGAATTCTCTTTAAAGGCTGAATAATAATCTAGTTGGTATATATAAGACGTTTTCTTTATCCATTCTTCTGTTGATGGAAATTTAAGTTGTTTCCTCATCTGGGTTATTGTGACTAGTTTTACAGTGACTATAAAAGTGATTATATGTGGGACTGATCCCAATTCTTTTGAGTAAATTTCCAAAATTGGGATTGTTGGGCTATATGATACTTCTATTATTCATTTTTATCAACCTCTATGTTGTTTTCATAGTTGTGCCATTTTTCATTCCCCCCCAGGTACACACTGTGTAAAAGTTCAAATTTCTTCATATCGTCATGAGCACTTGCCTATTTTTCTTAAATAATATTCATCCTAAAAGGTGTAAGATGATCTCTTTGTGGTTTTGACTTGTGTTTCCCTGATGATCAGTGATATTGAGTATTTTTTCATATACCTGTTGCCAATTTATACAGTTTCTTTGGAAAATGTATATTCTAGTCCTTAGCACATTTTTTAATAAGGTTATTAGTTTTTACTGTACTATTGAGTTGTAGGAGTCTCTTCTAGATTTTTCTTTTTGAGAGTATTTTTGCTATAGGGCATGTGCACTCTCCAGAAGAGAGACAGAAAGTGAGAAATCACTCCCCCAGGGGGGATGGCCATGTCACAATCCCTTCTCCTCCTTTCTCCTCTCGGGATCTTGGATACTCACACACATGTGCCCGGCATGAGTTTAAGTCATCAAGTTTGGGACTCAAACTGCGGTTGACTACATGGGGTCCAGCGACATAGCCATAACACTAACTGCTGGTACCTTACTTTTTTTTTTTTTTTTTGAGTCTCTTCTAGATTTTTGAGCATAACCTTTACCAGACATATGGTTTGAAAACCTTAATATTATTAAAACACCCATACTACCCAAAGAAAACTCCAGATTCAGTGCAATAACTATCAAAATCCTAATGGTGACCCAGTCACAGAAGCACATCCTACACATTGTTTCTCGTCAGGCTAGTGTCATATGGAAGGCCTAGGTTCACTTTCTGGCCTGCCCAAAAAGCTTGGCTTAGCAGCTGGCTTCTGTAGTCTCAGTTAATCAGGAAGCTGAAGGAAGAGAATCTTGAGCCAAGACTGGACTTGACTGGAAAGTCAGTGTAGGCAACATAATGAGGTCCCATGCACCTGTAGAGTGTATCAGTGCATGGCTGTGATCCCGTTATTCAGGAGGCTCATGACACAGCCTTATCTAAAACACACATGCATATGCATGTGCACATACTCATCGGAAAAACAAAAATCCCCAATGTTATTTCTACAGCAATAGAGAAAATGATTTTAAAATTAATATAGAAACACAAAAGACTATCAATGTCCAAATCAACTGGTGTTGTCAAAGTATTTACTTGGAGAAGTATTTGACAAGATCAGTATCAGTTTCTCTGTACCAGTTTTTCCTGGTGCCAAGAAAATGTAGTTGAAAAGGATACGCTTTTTTACAAATACTGTTTAGAAAACTTGATATATACATACAAAATAATAAAATCAGACCCTTGCCTTGCACAAAAATGAACTCAAAATTATTTCAAGACATAAATGACTCTGAAACTATAAATCCTTTAGAAGAAAGCATAGCGAGAAAGTCTCATGACATTGTTTTTGATAACGATTTCATGGATATGACACCAAAAACACAGGGGACAAAACAAAAAAGTGAAATTACAGCTATCTAAAAAGTTTTCCACAGCAAAGAAAGCAACCAACCTGCAGAGTGGGAAAAAAATATGATATGTCTCATTTTATTCTTCAAAGATAATCATTCAGAAGTCATTCAGAAAGGACTCTTACAAAGGGAGAGGAAGAGGAGACTTGAGTAATATGATTAAAAGATTACCTTTCACCTATTAAGAAGTAACTAGTGGAGTAAATGGTGTTGTAGCAGTAAAAGACAATGTTCTGTAAGGTTGATCCAGTTGGGAAAGTTCTGGTTATGCAGTCAAAGACATCCCATGATCTGGGACTGACTTGCGGCTGGGGGTGGATCACAGTATCGATAGCCTGGGGGCTGAGGGGGTGCTGCCTCCCACTCACTCTCTTTCTCTTTTGCTTGTAAAAGAAATGCATGAATCACAGGGTGCTATCCAAGATGGAGCAGGGACCAGCCTGCTGTTCATTCTTTGGAGAGGCTCATGGTCAATACAACTTAAAAAGAGATGAGTGGGCTCTGATGCCCAATTTTACTTCCAGAGAGGCTTGACCTTTGCATTTAACACTCAGAGAATAATGACCAATGTTTGGTTTCAAGAGAAAAGCTGTCACAATATCCCAGCTCTTGGCAAGTTGACACAGGAGACAGAGTCCAGGAAATAAAACTCAGAATCCAGTTTTGGATTTGCTACTCTACTGTTTGATGGAATACCTTGCTTTAACTCTGGAAACTTCAGTTCAACCATGTGATGGTTAGTTTGGGGTGTCAGTTTTACTGGACCAGGGGCTACCTAGAAACCTGATAAAAGATTATTTTTGGTGTGTCAGTGGGGGTGTTTCCAAAATAGATTAACGTGAGTGTTCGAGTAAACTAGATGGGAAAGATCTGCCCTCAGTATGAGAAAGGACAACCCAATCAACAAGGGATCTGAAGAAGATAAATACAGAAGAAAAATGTGATTCTTTAGAGAGGACAGGAGGATTTCTCCTGCTGCCTTGGACAGTTCTGCTGTCCTGCTGGTTCTGTTGACCTCTCTTCAGAACCTAGAGTTCACACCAGTGCCTCCTGGATCCTCAAGCTTTCAACCTCCAACTATGAGTTTCATAGTCAGTTTCCCCTGCCTTCCTTTCCTCTGAGAGCTTTGGATTTGGACTGAGCCTAGACAGGCATTCCAGGATCTCCAGCTTGAAGATGATCTGTTGTGGGACATCTCAGCTGCCATAACTGTGTGAACCAATTTTAATAAATCCCCTTTCATAATTCTTTATACATATCCTATTGGTTTATCTCCCTAGAGAACCCTGACTAATATACACCTCCACCAAAAGATATGAAATTAAATAAATTGCTGGGACTTTTCTACTCTAGTATTGAATATTCGTATTTTTTCTCAAGTAGAACAGATCCTGGAATACACTGGAAAAGTGAAAAAACTCTTTTCACTGTCAATATGCTAGTCACATTCTTTATTCTTAGGCTCCTCCACAGATTTTAATGTCTCTTGTTATGTATTAAATCAGTTCCTCCCAAAACCCGTATGTTGAAGTCCCATCATCAGTACCTCAGTATGCAATACAGCCTTATCAGGAAAGAGTATTGTTGCAGATGTAATCAGTTAAAATGAGGTCAATACTGGAGTTGAATGAGTTCCTAATTCAAGGCGACAGGTCTCTTCATAAAAAGAGGGAACTTGGGGGCCAGTAGGTGGCATAGTGGTTAAGGCACTGGACTCCCAAATGGCTGACTCCTGGCAGTTCAAGTCCCACATCCAGTGGCTTGAAGCTCACACTGGGCTTGTGTGTGTGCCTGCCCAAACTCCTGAGAGAAGGAAGGAGATGGGATTGTGGTATAGCCATCCCCCTCAGCTCCCTGGGAGTGGAAGGTTCTCATTTTCTGTCTTTCTCTCTGTTTCTCCAATGAGCACATGCGCCCTATAGTAAAAATCTTTCTCAAAAAAGGGGGAGAGGATTTGGACACACAGAGAGACACAGGAAAATACCGTGCAAAGACAGGGATTATGCTGTTATAGCAATGGTACTATGAGAAGGAAGAGGAGACCTGGAAGAGATCCTACCCTCATGCTTTTTAAAGGAACAAGGCCTTGCCAGTGCCTTGATCTTGGACTTCCAGTCCACAGAGCTGTCAGACACTTTTCTGTTACTTAAGCCACTTAGTTTGTGGTACTGCTATGGCAGCCCAGGCCAACAAACACATCTCACTTGGCTTCTATGTATACCACCTCCCTAAGTGAACCCTAACTCATTCAACTTTTCTTACCACTCAGATCTTCATTTCTTCCTTCAGGTCACACCCAATGTTTTTGCCAAATAATGAGACCTTGTCCATGAATTTGGATGGCCTCTTGCCATTCAATTTTAGTAAGCAGAGCCTAGGGTTAAGCCATTAACTTCTCTATTCAATCACGAAAATTAAATTTAAGTCCTTCTACATATACTCTCTTCCATTACCTAAGATGCAAAATTTGTTTAAAGCATTACAACAGTGATGGCAGATGAGTGAGTAGTAATAAATAAGACATCCTGGAATAAACATAGGACATTACTGTATTTCCAGTACAAATATTTTCCTCTCAAAGATTGCTAAGCATTTTCTGTTAGGCTCTATGCCAGTTCTTTTAAGGACTATTGAACTGGATCTATTGAGATTTAATATGCCTGCCCATTAGATTAGATGTTGCACTGACCACCCTACTCTCCAAGGAAGTGTAAAACAAGCATTACTTCTAGAAATTAAGGTTGAAATTGAGATAGAGACTATGTAAACCACATACATCAAAAACTCCTAAATAAAAGTACATAATAGAAGAGTAGAAGAAAAGCATGATTTCATTTATAATTTTTGTCTTATAATATATAGATTAATATAACCATACTCAGATCTTCAAAGTCTTTTAGGGAGAGAAAACCTCTCTTCATTACTCAAAATGGGCACATACAAATTCAGAGCTTAAAATATTGCATTAAATTAAATAGTGACAAATCTGAAAATTAACTAACCTAGATCAGTGTTTTCAAACTTGCATAGGCAAAAGTATCATTTGAACTACTATTAAAATGCAGATTTCCAGGGACCAGTAGATGGCATAGTGGTTACATCACTGGACTCCCACATGGCCAACATGGTTTGAGTCCCAGACCCAGTAGTTTAAAACTCATGCTGGGCACATGTGCACGTGTGCCCAAGATCCCAAAAGGAGATGGAAGAGAAAAGATTGTGGTGTGGCCATTTCCTCCAGGAGGTGATTTCTCACTTTCCTTTTCATTGTGTCTGTCTCTCTCTCTCTCTCTCTGGTGAGAGGGAAAAAAATGCAGATTTCCAGATATTCTGCCATATTCTGGTGTAGAAAAATCTAGGCATCTGTATTTTAATTTTTTTTAGAGAGAGAGATTTTTGTTACATGGCACATGTGCTCACAGGAGAGACAGAGAGAGACTGAGAGACAGAAAGTGAGAAATTACCCCCTGGGAGGGGATGGCTACACTGCAATCCCTTCTCCTTCATTTTCCTTTTGGGATTTTGGGTACACATGCACACATGCCCAGGATGAGTTTTAAGCTGTCGGGTCTAAGACTTGGACCACAGTTGACTATGTAGGAGTCCAGCAATATAACATTATGCTATCTGCTGGTCCGTATCTGTATTTTAATAAGCATTTTAGTGGTTCTGAAACAGGAAGCAACAACCCCTATCTTATGTAACAATTTCCTTTCCCATAAAATGTGAATCCTTTACTCTCATCTTTTATAATAGTCTTTTAAGTAAATATTCAAATTAGGAAAAAAAAGTTCAATGTATAATATATTCTGACTTCTGGCTTAGGATCCATGGTAACTATAAATTATAGTACCATCCCAGCCTTAGGAGTCACAGATATTTACAAATGGTCCCAGTAAGACTGGACCTCATCAATGTAGAGACACGAATTTCCCAATTTCCTTAGAATGGAAGAAAAACAGAGCACAAGGGTGGGGTGACATCTGGGGAGAGTTCAGACTAGAAAACATTTTATTTTACTTGAGCATCTAGACTTTGAATATACCTATCTCAAATAAGGAGAATACTTTCATTTTTTTATTCCTTCCAAAGGCTCTCATTAAAATATTATAACAGTATTATATTTTCATGTGACTTTATAGCTACATAGTGATTTCGCATTTAATCCTACATATAATCTTAATATGAAAATGTTATGTAAACCCAGTTTTGACATTTCCTTTTTAAAAATAATTTTCTAAATTTGTATATGTATTTTTTTCTATAAGCAATAGAGACAGTAATTCCCATGAGAAGGTTTTTGGTTTTCATTCATGATAGAGTGTGCTTATGCACAGGATAGAGAAAGAGAGACAAGTACTTCCCACGTGATCTGGTAATGCTACAATCCGTTTTTTCCAGTCCTCCAGCCTGTAAGATCTTGGGCACTTATGTATGTGACCAGCATGGTTCAGGATGACTGGGTGGGAGATTTGAACCATGGCACCCTATGGAATCCAGTTTCTCTTGAACAGTTCATTTCCACCATGATAAGGAGCCCCCCCACCCCCCACCAGGACCTTGATGTTACAACCACGCCAGCATCAGCCATCCCCTGATCACAAGCGTACACATGGTCAACATACTCAGGGAAATCTCTTGATGCAAACCCAGAATCCTTCCATGTGGCACAGGTTAGGAGACTACTGCATCTTACTACTGCACCACTGTCTGATCCCTCAAACATCTTTTTTGCTTAATTATAACTTAAATACCATAGTCTACAATCTTTCTTTTTTTTCTTTTCTTTCTTTTTTTTTTTTTTTTTTTGCGTTCTAGGTATATGACCAATTTCCTTTGTTTCTTTTTAAGGTTTATTTTTATTTAAACCTTAAAAGAAAGATGGGTGTCAAGAATTATGGAGTATGAGCTAAAATGTTTTGCTATGTAAATTAGATGTTTATGGAAAAATGTAAAAATAAATAAATGAAAGAAAAAAAATTTCACATGTAAAAGTAAGATAGCAATATTAAATTCATAACATTTTATGAGAATTTATAAAGCATGAGAATGCTTCACAATGTTGGCAAATAGTAAATATATAATAAACACTAGCTATTTTTATCAGCTGTATGAGTTAATTAAAAATTCAGAACTTGGTTTGAAAAAAAAAAAAAAGAGTATTCCTGTCACTCTAAGAAAAAAAAAAAAGATGGGACCAGCAGTCAGCGTAATGGCTACGTCGCTGGACTCTCATGTAGTCGACTGCGGTTCGCGTCCCAGACCTGGTGGCTTAAAACTCACGCCAGGTGCATGTGCATGCGTGCCCAAAATCCCGAGAGGAGAATGGAGAAGAAGGGATTGTGGCATGGCCATCCCCCCTGGGAGGTGATTTCTTGCTTTCTGTCTCTCTGTCTCTCTCTGTCTGTCTGGCAAGCGCACACGCCCTATAGCAAAAACCTTCCCCCACCAAAAAAAAAAAAAAAAAAGAAAGAAAGAAAGAGGGAGAAAAAAAGATATGAGCATCCTTGACAGTGATCCTTCCCTCAGCCTCCCAGCCAGCCAGGACTATGTATGTGCTGGCACACCAAGCATGCTCAGATTGACCTGAGATCTGAGTTCTGGTTCTCCCATATGATCCCAGTGTCATTGAGTGGTGACCAATCATCTATGCTGCTAGAATTGGGCTTGATGGTTGATTTTCTACTGGAAACTCATGTTTGAGTGTCACTCAGGCATCCCAAGCTCAACCTAGAAATCATTGACTTTTGACCTCCAGACTTGCTCGTTCCTGTATATTGCCTTACCAGTGAACAACACAGATGTCCATGCTGTATTTATGTCCAAAACTTGAGAGTCAAGGTAGACTCATGGTCTGCTGATCCACTTCCAATTGGTTACCACATCTTGTTGGTTTTTTCTCCTCGGGTGTCTTGAATTACTTCCCCCTCTCTCTATCCCTGATGCCACAGCCCCAGCTCAGAATCTCACTGCTTCTCACCCAGATCAGTACTTCTTGCACTGTAGCATGTGTCAGAATCAGTGAAGGCTTATAAAAGCACAGATTGCTGGGCCCCACTCGCAGAGATTCTGACTCAGTAGGGCTGGAATCAGCCTTGTGCCAACTCCTAGGAGATACCGATGCTTCTGGTTCACAATGCACACGTTGAGAAACTCTGAATTTTGGTATCACCTGGGAGTAGGTACTACAACTCAGCCCCAGAGCCTGCTCATGCCTTCTCACACAGCACCGACCTCAGTGCTCTCACTCTGTGTTTGCAAAGCCACTTGTGGAAGCCTTGGCATTGTCTGGCCAACAGTGCCCTTTGTGAGAATGCAGCCACCTCGGGAAGGATGCCAGTTCTGTCATGTCTACGATCTGATATGCTAGGAATCCCAGAGCAACGTGGATGGCAGATTTCTTCCAACTCTGCTGCTCCTCTATCTATGAGCAGAATCTTATCTGTTCTCTTTTAAAATGATCCTTTCAAGGAAAAATACCTGTTACAAGATATTTTGGGTAGAATGGAGGAAGAATGGGAAATGAAATCAGAGTGAGAAGCCGAGACAACTGTTCTTTAGGGGTCTTTCCAAGGTCCTACTGCTCTTATTAAAAAGTCTTGCCTGACTATATATCCAACAGATAAGGGACAAAGTGGAAAAACTTTCATTGTTTCCACTAATTATTCTTTGTTACAATCAATATTTATAACTTGCTCTTTCCTCGTAGGATGCAATCTTGTTATACCTCCATTGTTTTTGTTCTGCTTCCTTCAGGTTGCATTTATACGCATACATTGGGTCATCACGAAAGTCCTTGTGCATTTGTGCATAGAAAAACATAGAAAAAGATGTCATGACTTTCTGGATGACCTAATAAATATTAGTATACTGTTTAACATGTAAATTTTCCATTAGAATAGTGGCTATAGTAATCTGTCATTATTGGAATATGAAATAAGACACAGAGACCAGCTTACACTTTTAGAACTTGAAAGATAACTTTCCTTACTCATATGTAATTTTGTTTGTTCTTGTTAAAGTTCTCTAAGCATACCAGCAAATTGTTTATTGACTATTTACTCTGTGCCAGCCGTTATGAATACAAAACCAAGTGAGGCATAATCCAGGCTCCATCTCTTTCTAACTCTTCATCGTCACCACCCTGCAAACTCCAAACCCGGTGCTTTTTCTTCTAGTCATGTGTTTTACTCATCTTCTCTGAATACACTCTACCCCATTCTTCCTGAAATTTCTTTTTTAACTTCCTTCATGTTTCTTAGCCTAGGGTCCCCACTCTAACCTCCCTCCAGATTAAATGAATCTGGTGTTACTTTATGGTGAAGTACTTATGTGCACTCTTCATGATCCTGGTAGCTGTCCCACTGGGAGCCACTATCTCACGCAATAGCAGCTGAGAACTAAGGACTCAAGTCCAAAGAAGACATCCCTTTTCTCAGAAGCTGTAGGAGTTAGGTTCTAACTCATGTTTCTGCCAGCATTTTCCTGTAGACACTTTCTTGCGTTGAATGCTTGTGGTCAATGGTCCTATGCTTAGACATTACTGGGACTGTTATTCTAACCACTAGGAGTAATTCCATTTCCTTAAGAAGTTGTGTTATGAAATTAAAATATTTATAAGTTAGTTTTTGTAAACAAATAGTTGGGAGACAATTCCCCATGGATCTTTCTTTGTTCTACAAACAGAACAGAACATTTACTACCCTTTGTTCCAAGCCATTTTTAAGGATTTTCTATAGTAAAGAGATCTGAAAAATACAATGCCTTCTTTGCAGCAAAGAGTAAGTTTTCTTCAAGTCTTGAAAGATTAAGATGCTATCATCTCTGGAACAGGATCCAGGCATGGTTACAGTACATTACAAAAGGTTTAACTTTTCTAAGTTCAGGAATCCTCTTCTGTATTACAACCCATGGTCCATGCAGGTGCCCTGTGGTCTTCTTCTCAATGCCTATGGAAATTAGAGTACAGAACCAATGCAAGAAAGCTGATACTCTGGTTACTGCTATCATTGGCAGTAGAAACTGTTCTTTGTCCCCAGCTCAAGGGTCTTGGGTTTTCTACCAGTATCCATGAAACTAATAGGCTAACTTTTAGCTTGCAAGTAGGGTAGCTTTTCAGACACTTCATGGTTTCTATTGCAAACTGCAAGGTAGTAGCAACTATTTCAGGTAGTAGCAACGATTCTTTCGACTCCACTTTAATTATATGTAAACTGTGTGGATTTAGTATGTATTCAGCTTGTGGTCAATAGGAAATAGTGACAAGCATTAACATCTCTGACACATAAGATACCAAATTTAAAATTAAAATGTTTTCCTTTCCCTTTCTCTTTTTGGTGTGAGATTATAAGATCATTATTTTATCATCAAAACTGGAGATAATGTCCTAATAAAAGAGAAAGTGGGCCAGCCAGTCCCCTGATGAGTAAGATGGCTGGATCCCACATGGCTGGCTATGCAATTCGAGTACTGGAGAAAAGTAGGTGCACGTGCAAGTGTCCCCAAAATCTTGAAAGGAGAAATGGAGGAGAAGGGATTGCGATGTGACCATGCTGCATAGAGGTGTATCCTCACTTTCTCTCTCTCTGTCAGGTGCACTTGTCCTCTGGCAAATTGAAACTTATTTAAAAGATTAGCACTCCAATTATATTGAACACTTGGCACATTTTCTCCTAAAATTTCCAAAGAAAATCCTCAAAATTTTCAAAATACTCTTACCTGATCATTGGTTATTAGAACAGTTACAAAATAATTGGGGGCCTCTCCCATTTCATTTCTCTTCATTGTTTTGGCTTTCTTTTGCCATGTATGACATGTCTCGGGACTTTGGTCAACCAAGTCTTCAAAGTACTGATCTGGAACACCATCTTTAGTCTGCTGGGGTAGCTGTAAAGGACTTTCCTTATAACTTTCTTCTTTTTTCTAGGATGCCATCTTGTTATGTCTCGATTGTTTTTGCTCTGCCTCCTTTAGATTACATTCCTATGAACTAATGGGTACTGCATACTTAGTTCCCCTTGATCTTATACTATCTTTTTTTTTTTTTAAGATACTTTTGCTATAGGGTGCATGCACTCACTGGGGAGACAGAGAGTGACAGAGAAACAGAAAGTGAGAAATCACCCCTCAGGGGGAATGGCCATGCCACAGTTCCTTCCCTTCCATTCTCCTCTAGAGATCTTGGGCATGCATGCACACGTGTTTGGCATGTGTTTTAAGCTGCCAGGTCTGGGACTCGAACCTCAGTCGACTATGTGGGAGTCCAGCAAAGAAACCATTACACCATCTGCTGGTCCCTGATCTTATGCTATCTTGTTATTGTGTGTGAGGAATTTTTCTCTGCCCAGCTAAGTTTTGATCCAGTTTACTTTTATACTTGAATCAGATTCCTTTTTTTCTTTTCTTGATGCCACAGAAGCTTCATCACTCTAGAAAAGCCTGTCCTGTGATTGCTCCTGCTGTCTAAACAAGTTCAAAATGGCCTTATCTGGTAATGCTCTCTTACCATCTTAGTCCAGTATTGCATTGCTAACAGAAATGTCTGAGGCTGGGTGACTTATAAAGAAATAGAAGTTTGTTTAATTCATCATTTTGGCAGCTAGAAATCCCAAAGGCGTAAGGCTGGGCTATAACATAGCCAAGAGGAGCAGACAGTGTGGCAGAGTTGTGCAGAGGGAGAGCCAGAGCTATGGGCATCTTTCTCTTTTATAACAACTCACCGTTTGGAGGACTAACCCCTACTCATGAGAGATAGAACTCTCATGAGATAACATTAATCTATTGATAAGGCTGGTTCCCCCATAACCTGATCACTATGACCCAGGCACTGCCCACTTGGATCAAATTCCAAAGCATGAATCTTTGGAGGAAAAATCATTATCCAAACTGTATCATACCATAAGATGCTTGGAAATAGCCTTTTCTGGAATATAGGAACCTGGAGACATTGGCAATGCCTCCTGTGGACTGCCTTCTGCCCTCTCAGCACGGTCACCTCTTGCTCCATCCATTGTACAGCTTGTTGCATTATTTGCTGCCCCTCACTTGTTTTAGGGAGCTTGTTTATTTGAAGTTCTCCTTGCATTGCGTATGCTTATTATTTCCTGCCTCTTCCTACTACTCTACTGATTTCTTGATCTTATCAGTAAATCAGCTCTTTCTAAAGCTTCTTTTTCTTGGCTTGACTGGTGAGATAATGGTTTGTGTGAACTTTATTGCTGCAACTTTGAAACATTTTTTGTACTTGGCCAACAATCCTTAGTTCCTCAAAAGGTCATGGTCTCTGTGTGGCACAGCCGCACATCTGACCTCCTTCTTATGTAAGTTTGGATGTGGCTACTCCTGCAGTAGCACCCAAACTACCATCTCCTGCAAGTTGTGCTCCTGCTTTGTCAAAACTCTGTCTTCTACCTGTTCTTGCTTTATTACCTGTTGTATCTTCTCCAGTGGGAATGAATAACGCTGTGGTAACACCCTGATGACTTTCAATTCTCTCTTCTGCCATGGGCTCATTATTATAATCATTTTTATTCCTAAGACCATGAACTTTATGCTTAATTTTCATTGAATCAATTCTTACCTCGGGATTCTCTGTTTTTCTTTGTCACAGATTTGTTGCTGTGTTCACTTGGGGCTATGGAGTTTGTTCTTTACATTCTCTTAGGCCAGCTCCTGGGCATGACTGTATTAACATTGGTCCTCTTTCTCCAAGGCCAAAAAGAAATTTTTTTTTTCAACTTCATCCATCTTAATTCGAATGAAGTAAAACTCATGGTGAATAGCATTGGAGCTTTCCCGGTTTGGGCATAGAATGGCTCTAGCTTCCCCTACTGATATTTCTTCAGTGGTCCTGCCATCTTGAAGTATGGCTTTTGCTCAATCAAGCCTGCTGCTACTTCATCATGTCTTTGCAATCAAGCAATTTCTGCAAAAAACATATCATCTTTTCTTGAGTGATTTCCTTGTCCCATCACTGCTCTTTTAATCAAGTCTCCCTTTTGAATTTTGAAGAGACTCTCTGCCACATCTGTCTCATGGTGGCATTGCTATTGCTTTGGGTCCGCAGTGTTCAGAACCTCCTTGTCCTTGTCCTTAGGTTTCTGACTCACCATTTTTTGCCTCTGATGCAGCTGTTCTGTGGCTTCCATCTCCTGGAAAACTTCCTTCCTTCTGGAAATAGTACTGATACTACACTATAAGTTAGGCCATTCTTATTGGTGTTTGAGAGGTCTAGACATAGACCTTGCCTGTTTAAAAACTGTTTGTTTATTTTTTTAAGAGATATTTTTGCTATAGGGCACATGCACTCCCTGGAGAGACAGTGAGACAGAGAGACAGAAAGCAAGAAATCAACCCCTGGGGGGATGGCCACACCACAATCGCCTGTCCTCCATTCTCTTACTGCTAAAGCATGTTCTTTTTCAACATTTACACTTTGATTTGTAGTGGTGCTGCTTTCTTCTCCAAAACATTGTTTTCTCTTGTAGGCATCTTAAGTAGCTACTGAAAGACAAGGCATTTTTAATAATGAAAACTGAACTCACAAAGTTCTGCCCCAAAATGTAGGTGTACAATAATGTTATAAGCAGAAACGATAAGAGTGATATCATAAAAATTAAAATATATCTGGTGGGAGAGAGTTTTTTGTAATTTCCTCACCCTCAGTTTTTGGCTGGGTAAAAATATATACTACTGGTATTCAAATTTTATTTCTCTCTATTTATATATACGCTAAGATGCAATAGAATCATGGCTTAGTAGGGGTAAGATTTAAATGGCTGCATTCAGAATCTTCTCTTATTTCTCTGATAACTTAGTATTCCTCCATCCCCCCTAGAGGATGTGAAGTCTTTAAAGGAAATAGCTAATCATATTTATTTTTATACTTACAGTGTCTGACACGGACAGTAAACATCAACTGAAATATGAGAGGAATTTTAGCTCAATGACATGGTTACTAAAGTTTGTATAAAAAGTTAATAATCATATAAAAAAACATAGATGAAACTACAAACTATGAGATTAACTACAACCAGAATCTACAACCAGGGATTGACTTCTGCCTTGACATCACAGAGAGCACACTTACCCACTCTTAAGTACAACTAGTGAAAATTTGAAAAGAAACAAATGTATTTAAATTCTCTGGAAATAGTTCTAAGGGCACACCGCAAATGAAGAAACATCTACTCAAACTTCTGTAAGAAATTCAAAAGCGTGTAGTATGTGAACTGAGACTACTCCCTCTGCCCTCCCCACAGTGAGGCAGACACTCTTCTCCAGACTCCTACAGCCAAGGACAGGGCTCCTTCTCTCCCAGCTCCCAGTCATAAGCCTTTCTTCCATAGAGGAGTAGGACTTCAGTGTTTCCCATCCTACCCCAACCACCTGGTTCTGAAGCAACAGTCTGGGTGGGCATGATGAGAGGTATGGCTCTCTTCTCCTTTCTAATTCCCAATAGAGGAATGGAAACTACATTCGGGACTGGTGTACTGAAAATTCTGGGTGCTGGATTTGTCCTGGCTTGTGCGGTGGTGCTTCCACACAGGAGATATAGGAGATACAGGCTGAGCAGACGTCAGCTGGCTACTCTCCTCCTCTGTCCAGAATGTGTAGCTCCTAAAAGGGGAGTGTCACTCAAAACCTTGCACATCTTGCTTAAAAGCCCTGGCTTTCAGAATTTTCCCAGGGAGAGAAATGCATCTTTTAAAACAGATATCTCCTGATCTTGTCCCAGAGAAATTAATGTAATTTGCAACAGTATACAGAGAAGTTCAAGCCTAAGATGCTGTAAGGAGCAATGCATACAAAGGATGGACAGTGGTGCACAAGTAAAAGGGGACAGTCTCAGAGCCTGCTCCATTTAAGAAGGTTCTAGATTCATTATGGAGACCTTTCTGAGTATGATGAGCATGTGAATGCCCATGATCTAGGGTTGGTTGAAGCTGGGCTTGCTAAAAAGCTGGGGGTGGATGGTAGCATCAGGAACCTATTGGAGATGGTCACTCTTTTGCTATCGAGAGAAATATAAACTTTATACTAAAAGAACAGTAAATGTTATGATGAAAGTAAATTAAGAGAAGATTATAGACTGAATAAAAACACATCCCAGAAGGTAAATCACTAGTTTGCAAAAGAGAGCCAGGGAATACTCAACTGGAAGGAGCCTTCCTGGGGGCAGAGCCAATATCAAACACTAACTTCAGAAACCATTCTTTCAAAGGAACCATTTTTTTCCACAGTTTGATTTGATTAGTTTGTAGACCTAGGTCATACGATTTAGTTTACAGACCTAAAAAAAAGCATAAATAAAGGCAAATACAGTGACAATGTTGCATCAAATAGAGAATATCAATGAAGAGATAGAACTTGTTCTTAAAAAATTCTAGAGTTGAAAATTACAATAAAATTGAAAGAAAAATTTATTAGAGGACAGATTTAGATTGGTTGAAGAATTCACAAATTTGAAAATATTGGACTGGGTAAAGATGACACATTTTTACATAGAAAAACAAAGTACATCATGACTTTTCTGATAACTCAATAAGTTTATGGAAATAATGTGAGCCATACATAAACAACATTTAAAAGAAAATACTTAGTTTGAGTTCATATACTAAAAAATAAGACAGATCTCAAAACTTCTGATCTACTCTTCTCCCTAAGACATTGGAAAATGAAGAGCAAACAGGACCTAAAACCAGTAGAAAAAAGGGCATATCAAAGGTTAGGTTGGAGAGAACCAGCAGTTAGCATAATGGCAATGTCGCTGGACTCCCACGTAGTCGACCGTGGTTCGCGTCCCGGACCCGTTGGTTTAGAACTCACGCCGGGCGTGTGTGTGTGCGTGCCCAAGATCCCGAGAGGAGAATGGAGGAGAAGGGATTGCGGTGTGACCATCCCCCCTGGGGGGTGATTTCTTGTTGCCTGTCTCCTCTATGTCTCTCTCTATCTGTCTGGTGAGCGCATGCGCCCTATAGCGAAAAAAAACCTCTTCAAAAAAAATTAAGGAAAAAAAAACCTCTTCAAAAAAAAAAAAAAAAAAAGGTTAGGTTGGAAATTAATGGAATAGAGTATATAGAAAAACAATAAAGGAATTCAATGAAACCAAAACCTAGTTCTTAGAAAAGATCTATATAGTTGGAAAACTTTAGCTAGATTTATCAAGAAAAAAAGGAGGTAATACTCAAATTATTAGAATCTGAAATGAAGAGATATCTCTACTGATTGAGCTTGAGGAAACAAAAAGTTAATAAACAAATGCTATGAGCAGTTAAGTGCAAACAAATTAGAGTACTTAAATTAAATAAATACATTTCTAGAAAGACAAAAACTACTGAAATGAATTTCAATAGGGACAAAGAATCTGAATAGATCTATAGCAATCCTAAGGGGCCAGCAGTTAGCGTAATGGCTATGTTGCTGGACTCCCATGTAGTCAACCGCAGTTCTAGTCCTGGACCCAGTGGCTTAAACTCATGCTGGGCGCATGTGCATGCGTGCCCAAGATCCTGAGGGGAGAATGGAGGAGAAGGGATTGTGGCGTGGCCATCCCCCCGGGGGGTGATTTCTCGCTTTCTGTCTCTCTGTCTCTGTCTCTCTGGCAAGCACACGCGCTCTATAGCAAAAAACCCCTCTTTACAAAAAAAAAAAAAAAAGAGTAATCCTAAAAGACTACTTACAAAGGAAGGCCCAGACCAACAAGCCTTCATGAATAAATTCTACTAAACATTTTAGGAAGAAGTAATACCAATTCTCACAAACTCTTACAGAAACCAGAAGAGGATGAAGTACTTTGCTATCCATATATGAGGCCAGTATTACTTAGGAACAAAAACTAAACAAAGACTTCATGAGAGAACTACACCATTGTGTCTTATAAACATAATGCAAAACTCCTCAACAAAATGCAAACTGAATCCAGCAGCATATAAAAAGGACTATGTACCACATCCAAGTGAGATTTCCCAGAAATGCGAAGTTGGTTCAAAATCCAAAAATCAATTAATGTAGTACATCATAGCAATAAAATAAAAAACATATTCACTTGATCATCTCAGTAGACACAGAAAAAAGTTTTACAAAATCAAATACTCTCTCATAATAGAACACTCAAAACGCTAAAAATGGAAGGAAACAGTAGCAAACTGAAAAGGCATTTACAAAATCTCACAGCTAGCTTTCTTCCCAAGATCAATAACAAGACATAGATGATGGCTCTCATTTCTACTTAACATTTTGCTGGGGGTTCTACTCAAGGCAGTTAGGCAAAGTTTAAAAAGTAACTCAATTGAAAAAAAAAAAAGAAATCAATTGAACTTGAAAAAAAAAGTAAAATTATGTCCATTTTCAGATATCATGATCTTGAGTATAGAAAGTTACAAGGCATCCAGTTTGAAAATAATTAGAGCTGAGAAGTGCATTCAGCAATGTTGCAAATGTAAGAACAATATTCAAAATTAACTTTCATTCTATATGTTGACGATAAGCTATCTGAAAATCAAGTTAAGAAAACAATTCCTTTTACAATAGCATCAAACAGAACGTGCAGGAATGAATTAAACCAAAGAAGTACAAAACCTGAACACTATAAAACTTCATTGAAAGGAACAAAAGATCTAAATAAATAGGAGAACATCCCATTTTCACAAATCAGAAGACCCATCATTATTTAGATCGCAATATTTTCTAAACTGGTCAGTGGATTCAGTGAAATTCATATAAGAATCCCAGCTGATTTTGTTTAAGAAATTGCCAAGCTGATTATACAATGTATATGGTACTGCGAGGAACCCAGAATTTCCAAATCGATTCCTCTTTCTTTTTTTTTTTTTTTGAGAGTTTTTTGCTATAGGGCTCATGCGTTCGCCAGACAGACAGAGACATAGAGACAGAAGGCGAGAAATCACTCTCCAGGGGAGATGGTCATGCCGCAATCCTTTCTCCTCCATTCTCCTCTTGGGATCTTGGGCACACACGCACATGCGCCCGGCGTGAGTTTTAAGCCACCAGGTCTGGGACGCGAACCGTGGTCGACTACGCGGGAGTCCAACAACATAGCCATTACGCTAACTGTTGGTTCCCAAATCAATTCTGAAAATAAAGAACGAGGTAGGAGGATATAGACTTCCCAATTTCAAAACTTACCAGAAAGTAATGGTAACCAAAACATTATGGTTATGGTCAACCATAAACATTTGAGAGGATTTCAAAAGTTTGTAGAAAAATAAAATTAAAGTACAAGTTTATTTTGATGTAAAAATATTTTAATACAGACATAGTTTTTGATAGCATGAATTTTCTCTGAACTTTTTTTTTTTAATTTTTTTGGAGAGGTTTTTGCTATAGGGCATGTGCACTCGCCAGACAGACAGAGAGAGACATAGAGACAGAAAGCGAGAAATCACCCCCCAGGGGGGATGGTCACGCCGCAATCCCTTCTCCTCCATTCTCCTCTCGGGATCTTGGGCACGCACGCACACGCGCCTGGCATGAGTTTTAAGCCACCAGGTCCAGGACGGGAACCGCGGTCGACTATGTGGGAGTCCAGTGACATAGCCATTACTCTAACTGCTGGTCCCCAATTTTCTGTGAACTTTTTGAAGACCCCTTGTGTAGGGCAGTGGAATAGAATTTGGAGAGGTTTAGGAAATAAATCCATACATCCATAGTGAATCGGTTTTTGACAATAGTACAAAGAAAATTCAAGGGAAAAGAATAATCTCTTCAACAAATGGCTCTGGACCAGTGGATAGCCACCTTCAAAGAATGGAATTCGACCTATGCTTCACAATATATACAAAAGTTAACTCAGTTGATTGGTGATTTGAAGGTAAGAGCTAAAACTAAAATATGGAGAAGAAAATATAGTACATTTTTGTAACCTTGGATTTGGCAAAGGATTTTTAGTTATGATAATGAAAGCATGAGCAACAAAAGACAAAATAAATTGAATTTTACTAAAATTAAAAACCTTTGCATTTCAGCAGACTTTATCAAGAATGTGAAATAGGAATATTTGCAGAACGAGGGAAGATATACTCACCATAAACATATCTGATAAGGGACTTGTATCCAGAATTTATAAAGAATCCTTACAATTCAGTGATTAAAAATAAATAAATAAATGAAAATAGCCCAGTTTAAAAATGGGCAAAGGATTGGAACATATATTTCTCCAAGGAATATACACAAATGGACAATAAAGCATCCAAAAAGAAATCCTTAACATCCTCACCAAGAAGGAAATGCAAATCAAAGCCACAATGAGATACAATTTACACTCACTAGGACAAGATTGGTGAGAAGGTAAATAAATCAAAAAATACATTTGTTGCTGATGGGAATATAAAATAGTGCAGCTATTATGGAAAACAGTCTAGCAGTTCTTCAAACAATTAAATATAGAATTACCATGTGACCTAACATTTCCATGACCAGGTTTATACTCAAAAGAAATGAAAACTTAAGTCCCCCCAAAAAACGTGTGCATAGATGTTTATTGCAGCATTATGTACATTATTGAAAAGCTGGAAACAACCCAAATGTCCATCAACAGACAAATGTATAAACAGAAGTTGATATGCTGATATAATGGGGGTATTACTTGGTCATGTAAAGGAAAAAAGTACTGGGACATGCTATTACATGAATGAACATTGAAAGCATTATGTTAAGTGAAAAGGCTAGTGACAAAAGACCACATGTTGCATGATTCCAAGTACATGAAAGTCCAGAGTAGGGGAATCCACAGAGATGGTTTAGTGGTTGATTAGGACTGAGGGGGTTGGGAAGTGGATAATAAGGGGTTAGCTAAAAGGTACAGAGTTCTTTCTGAAGTGATCAAAGTGTTCTAAAATTAGCTGATGGTGGTTCCATAGATCTGTGAACATACCAGAAGTGATTGAATTGGACGTGTTAGGTGAGTACATTGTATGATATATGAATTATATCTCTACAAGGCTGACCTGTTCAGTATTGTTCAAAGAAAAGTTAATATTATCTCTCTCATTATGAATTACATGACATTTAAAAGGCTAATTATGCAATGTCTTTACAGTACTCAGAAATCAAATTTTTTAAGGCTTAAAAATCATTACAATTGTAAAATATGTGAAGAACTTTGGGAGACAGAGAATTCCTTGGTATTATTGTTATAAAGAATTGCTACTCTGGAACCAGCAGACAGTGTAATGGTTACATTGCTGGATTCCCATGTAGTCCACCATGGTTTGAGTCCTGGACCTGGTGGCTTAAACTCAAGCTGGATACATGTGTGCATACTCAAAGTCCTGAGAGGACAATGGAGGAGAGGGATTGTGGCATAGCCATCCCCCCTGGAGGGTGATGTCTCAATTTCTGTCTCTGTCTGGTGAGTGCATGCACCCTACAGCAAAAATTTCTCTTTCTAGAAAAAAAAAAAATGCTACTCTATACAGAATGTGTTATTTTATATTGAGGCATAATTGGTTCTACTTTATTGAAAATCTATATTCTGAATATTAGCCTTAATGGTTTCTTTTCTTAGTAGAAAGGTAATTTAAGGGAAAATTGTGTTCAGTTTGTGGTTTGAGAGTCCTCATAAATGTGTTCTAGTTTGTTATACTTTGCTCGTGTCATCTTTTTCTAAATGCACCACATTATATAATAGAGCATCCTTCTTCAAATACAATACAGAATCATTTTGTAGAAATGAGAGAAGTTTCATATATCATTAGAATTGTAATTAAAACTTTGGGAAAAGTATCTTCCTTATCTATCTACAAACTTAATGGCTTTTTTTCTTTTTGATCAAAAGATTTTGGTTTTGTAGCAGATTTTAAACCTAAACAAGTCCCTGTCTATTCTAGAAAATGATGCCCAAGGAAGAAACAGAATAGTTAGCACAGAAATGGCTGAGTATTGCTTTCAATTATTTCTCTAATATCTGTATTCATAAAGGGAAGTTGGTTGTCATCCTCTTTGTCCATGATCAGCTGAAAAGGGAAAAGATAAAATCCTCCTCCACACAGCTTCTCTACAAGGAGGCCCAGATAGCTCCCCATATAAAAAAACCTGTGTCTATATTTCTAATCTCAGGCATAGGTAGAATACTCAATAAGATACATGTTAACAATAAGTCATGTTAAGTGGTGCTTATGGATAAAGAATCTGAGAGTGACTATAAAATTAGTTTTTATACTCCTGCATCAAGAACAACGCTTAACACTCCCAAATGAAGCAACACTCAAGAAGCGAAATATCTTATCTCAGGCACTGACCTATGGTTACACTACTCTAGCATGACCAGGAAGAGAACTTGACTTGTATTTTGGAAGCAGCAGGAAAGTTCGGACAGAATAGTTAATTGATGAATATAACAACACTGTAAATAATGGTTTCTAGACTGTGCCAAGTTGTATGTTGTTTTTCACTTTCCTGTCCTGAAACATAAGATCTGCGTGCTGCAATGTTTCTTTGCTCTGGCAAATGAGAGTTTCCAGATGCAATTGCTTAGTGACTTCTAACATATGGGACATAATCTGAAAGAAAATATTCTGTGAGCTCTCCTGCTCCCTTCAAATCCCTAGGCCAAATAGTCTTGAATCAAAGCAGCTCTGGTTAAATCAGACCAAAAGGCCATCGACAAACTGTGTAAGCATCTGAGAACCTGAGGAGAGCCGAGTGAGGGAGCATGGCCCAGGAATGGCCTTAACTGGGCAATTAGAGCTCATTCCCAGGACGCAGTCTGTTGATTTGAAAGCTGAACGTTCCTTGATTATGAAATAACTAATTGTTAATGACAGCTTAGATTTCTTTTTTCTTCAAGCATTCGGTTGGAAAGCATTTACTAACAGGTAAGAGTTTCAGAGAGAATTGATGAAGTGTCATTAATTGGCACTGTTAGACAGATTTCTTTATTCACCTGTAATTTCACACAAGAATTCAAAAAGGGACCTGATACTGGTCTCACTGATAACTAATTAGAACTTCTGGGCTCAACAACTCCTGGTGGGGACTTCTAACGTTCCACCACTTGTCTCTTTCTAGGTTCTCTCTCTCTAAGTCTCTGATCCAGTGGTTCAACAGCACCTGGCAAATTGTCCAAAATACAAATGTTGGGGGTTGGGCAGAGGTGGTAATAAAATGCAGTGTTCTGAGAGGCTGAGTCACCTGGGAGGGTTCCAGGTTCATGTCCTGAGACCTTCCTGAGTACGCTGGGCATGTATATGCCCGTGATGCAAGGACCCTTTGGTGGGTGCTACCTGTCTTTCTCTGTCCTTCTTTGTCTCTCACTCATGGAAGAAATAAATGGATAAAGTTTTTAAAAATGCAAATGTTAGGGTCTCAACCCTGGCCTGCTAAATCAAAAATCCTGGGAGATCAGACCTAGCAATCTGGTAAGCCCTCCAGGAGAATCTAATATACATCGATGTTTGAGAACTACTTCTCTATGCCATGAAAACTGATGGCCCTAGTAGACTCCAGCGAACATGAAGATATAAAATATTTTCTGAAGCAAATTTTCTAATTACATTTCGTATAGCTTTAGTATGCAAATAAATTGGATTGTATTCCAGCTGCTTGAAAAATGCCTCAACTCAGAAAGGTTTGATTAAGACTATAGCTGATGGAGAGTTTACCACATTTGTAGCTATCACTTAACCTTGGGGTTCTCAAGGTAAGCTGTTCATTCAGTTACTTGTGAAATGATAACATCCAACTAGTGAACTGCTAGCTGTCATCACCCTAGGAGCTGAAATATTTACTTAGAGTGAGCATTTTAATTAACTTAGAACATCATCTACTCCTTTCCTCCAAACCTTTGATAACCACCCCATCAGCTCAGGACTGTGGTCTTTTTTTTTTTTTTAAGTTTATTTATTGTGTTTATGATAGAGAGTGTATTTGCATGTACATGAGAGAGAGAGAGAGGTATCCTTGATAGTTTCTCATCACACAGATTCCCTTTGCTCAGCCCTTCAGCAAGTCAGGATCTTTAGCATGTGCATGCAAATCTGGTATGCTTCCGGTCAACCAGGCCAGGGATCTGAACCAGTGGTCAGCTATGTGACTTTCAACCCTGCAATTCTGTATGCCACTGGCTACGCCACTGAGGCTGGGTCTGTGGTCTTTTTAATTGGGGCCATTGTTAAAAAAAATTAAATCCTTGCATCATCTAAGATACTGATTTTGTTATTTAACTATAAATTCTGTTCTCCTGACAACTTTGCAGACGCCAGCTCACCAGGAGACTTCTGCCTTTAATTCACCTACTTTAGCTCATTTGAGAAGGACATTTTCAGCAAGTTTTCACTCAATTTCCACATTGTCTGATTTTAGCCAAATCAGCCACTGGAAGCTTATATAGGATTAAAACATTAGCACACTCTTATATCCTGGTCCAAAGATAAATTCTCTATCTAGCTACGTTAAGGTGACAAGGCAAACTACTGAAGAGCTATTAATACCCAGAGATAATTTCCTGTAAAGTGGGCCCTGCTAATAGTAGGAGCCTGGGGAACACAGGACACCTTGTAGTCAAGCTGTATAGTTAGGAGCCAAAGCCATCTCCTTTATTCCCTCTCACATTCAACTTTAAGGGTTGCATTTTGGCTTCATTCGAACAGAGAAAGCAAGGCTTTTGGCAGGACCCAGGGGACCAAACCCCAAATCTCAGGTGCTTCGGGTACCCTCTCCTCCAAGTTCTTACCTCCCTTCTCACCAGTTCTACATATCCTCCTCCTTTCTCTTTGTCGCCTTCTCAGGATGCTTCTAACTGATCTGTTTTTGTGGGGAATGAACAGAGACCCCCTGCGAACAGATTGTGGACTGATAAGCGCAACCAGAATTAACATAGAAAGCACCAAAGGGAAGCATTTTGTGTTCCCTAGCCTTTTAAAACTATGTTTAAAAAATGGTCAAAGATGGGCTGACACCATAAGACAATGGCTAAGGGAGCTGATTCCCACATGGTCAATAGCAGTTTGAATCTCAGCCCTGACAGCGTGGAAAACATGCTAGCACATGTGTGTGCTTGTGTGTCCAAAGTCCTAACCAGAAGAAGGAATGGAGAGAAAGAATTGTGGTGTGGGACCAGCAGTTAGCGTAATGGCTATGTTGCTGAACTCCCACGTAGTCGACCATGGTTCAAGTCCCAGACCCGGTGGCTTAAACTCATGCCAGGCACATGTGCGTGCGTGCCCAAGATCCCTAGAGGAGAATGGAGGAGAAGGGATTGTGGTGTGGCCATCCCCCCTGGAGTGTGATTTCTAGCTTTCTGTCTCTCTGTCTGTCTTTCTGGTGAGCACATGTGCCCTATAGCAAAGACCTCTAAAAAAAAAAAAAAAAACACACAAAAGATCCCATTAAAA
>NW_006203430.1:314197-315848 GCF_000334495.1 Tupaia belangeri chinensis | reverse complement strand
AAACAACAATAAAAAAAAAAAAAAAAAAAAAAAAGACTTGTGATGTGACCATACCTCATTGTAGGGCATTTTCTCCCTCTGTCTTTCTCTCTGGAGAGTGCAGGGGTATACTCTGACAATAAAAAAAAAGTAAATAAATAAAGTCAGGGAAAGCAGGCTTGTTTAAGCAGAGATGGAGAGCTTTATTTTCTTTAAAAAATACCTGAAGGTACCCTGCCCCCACTTAAGATTCTTTAATTCCAAGAACTCTAGTGCTGAGAGCTGGTCTGGCTCAGGGTCTAGAGATGCCAATCAACTCAGGAGGGTGTTTAATACAGTGGCAGGGAGTATGTGTAAGGCCACACAGGCTCTGTCTCATCTATCCCACCCACATTTGTTGGTTCTCCATTTTCTACTTTGTGAGTCATTATCCCTGGATTTTTAAAAATGTTGTATTTGTTATTTATTTATTTATTAGAGCAATTTTGGTCATAGGGCCCATGTGTTTGCCAGAGACAGAGAGACAGAAAGTGAAAAATCACCCCCCAGGGGGGATGGCTACACCATAATCCCTTCTCCTCCATTCTCCTTTCAAGATTTTGGGCATGCACTTACAGGCACCCAGTGTGAGTTTTAAGCCACTGGGTCTGGGACTCAGACTGTGGTTGACTACATGGGAGTCCAGCGACCTAACTGCTATGCCATTTGCTGGTTCCTTTATTTATTTATTTATTTATTTATTTATTTATTTATTTAATGAGGTTTTTGCCATAGGACGTGCACTCGCCAGAGAGACAGAGAGAGATAGTGAAAGGGAAAATGCGAAATCACCCCCCTACACACCAGGGGGTTGGCCACTCTGGAATTCCTTCTCATCCATTATTCTCCTGGGATTTGGAAGATGCATGCAAATGCGCCCAGCATGAGTTTCAAGCCTCTGGGTCCAGGACTCAAATCTCATTTGACCAGGTGAGAGGTTAGCCCCTTAACCACCACATTACCTGCTTGCCCCATTATCACCAGATTTGATAAGAAGGTCTCTATATAGCATTTCTGCTCTCATATCTTATTTGTGTTTGAAAAACTTTACATTCTGCAAAATTACGTTCCAAAAACTATAGGACTTAGAAAAATTAAGGTGATAATAGACCATTCTAAACCTATAGAATTTTATAATAGAGAAGTCACAAAAACAATAGGAATCTTAACTAAAATATTAGCATAGTTGGGACCAGCAGATGGTGTAAAGGTTATGTAACTGGACTTCCACATGGCCAACCATAGTTCAAGTCCTGGATCTGGTGGCTTGAAACTCACACTAGATATGCGTCCATGTGTACCCAAAATCCAGAGAGGAGAATGAAGGAGAAAGATTGAGGCATAGCCAACCACCCCCCCGGAGGGGGGGTGATTTCTCACTTTCTGTCTCTCTGTTTCTGTCTCCCTCTGCCTTTCCAGTGAATGCACATGCCCTATAGCAAAAATCTCTCTCAAAAATAAAATGGTAGGACAGTCAAATCTCCCCTAACATCCGTACCTTGATTCAGTTCAAACATCACTGCAGCTTTACATGTTAGAGCTAATGTTTCCTCCCTCAGGGTATAGGTTCTTGAAGGCATTTACTTTTTTTTTTTTTTTTTTTTTTTTTTGGATGTTTTTCATAGGCGGCGAG
>NW_006203430.1:290009-314187 GCF_000334495.1 Tupaia belangeri chinensis | reverse complement strand
TTTTTTTGAGAGGTTTTCACTATAGGGCGCATGCGCTCACCAGACAGACAGAGACATAGAAACAGAAAGCGAGAAATCACCCCTCAGGAGGGATGGTCATGCCGCAATCCCTTCTCCTCCATTCTCCCCTCGGGATCCTGGGCACGTATGCACATGCGCCTGGCGTGAGTTTTAAGCCACCGGGTCTGGGACACAAACCGCGGTTGACTACATGGGAGTCCAGTGACATAGCCATTATGCTAACTGCTGGTTCCCATTGAAGGCATTTATTTCTAATAAAGACCAATTTCATCAATATAAAAAATATGATCTAGAGGTCACCTTCTTCACCAACGATTTTTACTGACACAAGAAAAAGTGTCTTTGTCAATTCATCCGCATTTGCAGCTTCCTAGGATAGCTTAACATACTGCAGTAATCCTCAAATTGTGGTCCTCGGACCAGTGGTTTTATGCAGAAATTTGTTCGAAATGCAAATCCTTAGGTAATACTCCAGATCCACTGAATGAGAAATCCCATGGAAAAGGGAAGCTCCCCAAAACCTGTATTTTAACAAATTTTCTGGGTGATTCAAAGTCTTAGATCAACTGATAGACTGGAAAATGTTGCTGCTTAAGACACTACACTAACCATCTTGTATGAAGGCATTTTTATGTAATTTCAGCTTTTCTTTTAAAAATCTTCATATAGGAGCCAGCAGGTGGTGTGGAGGTTCTGGGCTCCCACATAGCCAAGTCCCAGACCTGGCAGCTTGAAAATCATTCAAGGTATGGGTGCATGCATGTTCAAAACCTCGAGAGGAGAAGAGATTGCAGTGTGACCGTCTCCCCTGGGGAATAATTTCTCACTATCCCTCTCACTGTCTCTTTCTGGCAAGTGTATGTGTCTTATGGCAAAAACCTTAAAAAGAAAAATGTTTATATGTTAATAAGACTTAGATTTAATTGTGAGAAGGCTGTCTCTTGATCTTGTGAGAACATTATCATGCTGGAAAAAATCACCTACTTAGTAACAAGAGATCAATTAAACTGACATAAATTCCTCTATTGATCAAATGCATGTGAACTGAGTCACACTAAATAATCTAATGTTGTAGCTAAGGGGACTGATAGGACAGAATCATTGAGTTCGGGGAAAAGAGCCTCCGCTTTAGACTGCAATTGAATGGGTCTGAAAAGTCACTTCACTTTTCAGTATCCTCCATCCTTCACCTACAAGTTGGATATAGTAACTCCTATGTCACAGAGTACCAATGTGTCTAAATGAGATAATGTGTGTAAAATGCCTAGTATGCAGGAGATGCTTATAAATCCTACTTCCTTGTCCTTCATTGTTTTCCTTACATAACATTTTTATGTAAAAAGAAATTAGAGGCTCAATACATTTAAAAAGATCCGACATCCCATTTTCCTTCAAGATTGTTCCTTTTTTTTCATGTTGAATTCTTGTTAGTTCTGACTTATATCGCACTGCAATGCACAATGTAAATCAAATTAAAAGTGAAAACTCAAACTAATTAATGGAATTGAGGATGATTGTATCATTGCCTATAAGGTCACTAACAGATGTTGTGGAAATGAAAGAAATCAATGAATAATTATGAACATGTACCACATGTTATAATGTGATCAAGGATGTTGATTGCTACACAAAGAATGCAATTTATTTGAACTGTCTACCAAAACTATAGTAGTGGTGGTAGTAGATGTTAAAATGGTAATTATAATAATACAGCAGCAACAGCTCTGTGGTCTACCTATGAGAGCAGAGGCAACATCTGTCACACCCATAGCTCTGTTCTCCAGTATCTGACACAGCATCAGGAGCAAAGTCTGCTCTAAGTAAATATTTGTTGAGTGAATAAAAGTTATTTTAGGTAATTCAAAGTAGTTTAATACATATCTCATCTATATCTCCATAATAACAATATTTGGTACTCTGAGAAGGCTATTAATTCTATTTTACAAATCCGGCAGCTTGAACTCACACCGGGTGCATGTGTGTGCATGCCCAAGATCATTAGAGGAGAATGGATTGCAGCATGGCCATCCCCCATGGGGCATGATTTCTTACTTTCTGTCTCTCTGTCTTTTTGGCAAGCTCTCACGCCCTATAACCAAAACCTCTCAAAAAAATAAAAAATCTGTGACATCATTTTTTGTTGGCAGACAAATAAACTCTAAAGAGGTATGAGGCCATGAATAGACCTTCTGTAATTTTATAAGTATAGACAGAATATGATTAACTTCTCCAATGAGAGTAAGCCAGTAATTACAGACTTATGGGTAATAACACAAGGATTTAAGAATTGAGCAAAATTTGTCACAAGAAAATCCAAGACACACAAAATCAAGCTTTAAAGAGTTAAGAAAACAGTAGTTGTGATTTTAAACCATAGAGTGTTAGTTCTGACTTATATCGCACTGCAATGCACAATGTAAATCAAATTAAAAGTGAAAACTCAAACTAATTAATGGAATTGAGGATGATTGTATCATTGCCTATAAGGTCACTAACAGATGTTGTGGAAATGAAAGAAATCAATGAATAATTATGAACATGTACCACATGTTATAATGTGATCAAGGATGTTGATTGCTACACAAAGAATGCAATTTATTTGAACTGTCTACCAAAACTATAGTAGTGGTGGTAGTAGATGTTAAAATGGTAATTATAATAATACAGCAGCAACAGCTCTGTGGTCTACCTATGAGAGCAGAGGCAACATCTGTCACACCCATAGCTCTGTTCTCCAGTATCTGACACAGCATCAGGAGCAAAGTCTGCTCTAAGTAAATATTTGTTGAGTGAATAAAAGTTATTTTAGGTAATTCAAAGTAGTTTAATACATATCTCATCTATATCTCCATAATAACAATATTTGGTACTCTGAGAAGGCTATTAATTCTATTTTACAAATCCGGCAGCTTGAACTCACACCGGGTGCATGTGTGTGCATGCCCAAGATCATTAGAGGAGAATGGATTGCAGCATGGCCATCCCCCATGGGGCATGATTTCTTACTTTCTGTCTCTCTGTCTTTTTGGCAAGCTCTCACGCCCTATAACCAAAACCTCTCAAAAAAATAAAAAATCTGTGACATCATTTTTTGTTGGCAGACAAATAAACTCTAAAGAGGTATGAGGCCATGAATAGACCTTCTGTAATTTTATAAGTATAGACAGAATATGATTAACTTCTCCAATGAGAGTAAGCCAGTAATTACAGACTTATGGGTAATAACACAAGGATTTAAGAATTGAGCAAAATTTGTCACAAGAAAATCCAAGACACACAAAATCAAGCTTTAAAGAGTTAAGAAAACAGTAGTTGTGATTTTAAACCATAGAGTCATATTTGAATAGGCACAGCATGTAGATAATATGGAAGACAATGAAATATATGCATAGAAAACATGTAAAATTTATTTATGCAACTTAATTTAGAATGGTCTTATGTATTTGTCCCACAAGCATTTTGTTTTTCTTAGTGCTGGTAAAAATAGATTATAGTAGTAAGTGAACTACTATTCTAGAACAATGTCAAATTATATCTAAGTATCAAGAATGGTTTGCTTGGAACTTGTATCCAAAATTTTTCTCTCCTTCTCTCATTTTCTTAGATATTTTATTAAAATTATTTTGTTTACTTGAAAGTTAAATTTAAAAAAAATTTTTTTTTTGGAGAGATTTTCGCTATTGGACACATGTGCTTGCAAGAAAGACAGAGAGAGAGACAGAGAGTCAAAAAGCAAGAAATCACCCCCCTGGAGGGGATGACCACAGCACAGTCCCTTCTATTCCTTTCTCCTCACGGGATCTTGGGCACACACACACACATGCGCCCGGTGTGAGTTTAAGCCACTGGGTCCGGGACTTGAACCATGGTCGACTACATGGGAGTCCAGCGACATAGCCATTAGGCCAACTGCTCATCCCATAATTTTTAAATTTTTAATTTGGCTGAAAGATGCTTTGCCAACATGGAGAGATCTTTTTGAACAGGGTAGTCAACATTCTCACCTTGCTGACAGTTACAGACTTCATTTCAGTTCGGTTGGGAGATCTGAACATCTCAGTATGCATTTCTGAACGGTGGAAAGAACCAGAAGTAGTTACAATTTAGAAACTGCATTAAATATAGTGTATTGTCTAAATCACTAAGGAAACTTTCCTTTTTTTTTTTTTTTTGGAACTAAGAGCTGATTTTGTTGGAAGGAAAAAAGAAAGCATTATTATCTCCCACTCCAATTCATTTGAGGCTGAGAAAAATCTCATTCGATTTCATTCAAATTATGCTCTGGCTCTGTGTGAGTGATACATACTATTTGAGAAAATGAGGGAGATGATCAGTTCTTGGTTAATAGCCCACTAAGAGGGGTGACGTGCATGTGTGTGTGTGTGTGTGTGTGTGTGTGTGCATGCACTCATCTGCTCATATACTTTTCCAAAAAGGAAAGCTTAGTTCTGTAAAAGACCATGGATAAGATTGTAGTTTAAGGGATCTGAAAAGTTTTATGATTGAGAGTTCATCAGGAGTAAACTTAAATAGTAATTGGTTTGTGGCACGATTGCCCTTTTGATTAACTGAGCCTTTCCCTGTACACAAGAGGTGGTGGGTGCTCCATGTTAATAGCCCTTTGAATTATTGTTTCATGTTTTTGGTACTGGAGTTGAAAAGTCCTTTTAAGTCACTATAGGATGTCAAAGTCAAGTATTTCATTCAATTTGGTTTTTAATTAAAGTTAAAATAGGGCATGTCAGCCCATCACTGGAAAGTAAGATGCATATTGAACAAGAATACTTTAATACTGAAATTTTATCCCTGAAAATGATGAGAATTTATCCTTAGAAAAAAATAAGAGTCTAAAAAAATGAAGAGAAAAAGAAAAGAAAGAAGAGAAATAAGAGTCTCTGCAGGAAAGTCCTGTAGGTCAAGGGAGAATTCTGAGGTGTAAGGTGTGATGCCGATGATGTTTGTCCTTCCCCACCTCTTCCCTTCTCAAGTCAAGGCTGGACCATCAGGATGCTGCATTGGCAACTCTCTATTTAAGACCTTTCCCCTCCTGCCCCAGAGGTACCCTGACCCAGTCTTTTAAATCGTTCATTCATATTGAGACGGGTCTTTTCTATTTCCTCAGATTGCGTACTCTTTTCCTTTTCTTTTTTTTTTCCAAAGAGTAACGTGTTTATTTCACTTAAATTCTTAAAAATACTTTTTTGGCAGTTGTCACATAAAATGTCCTAATGTTAGGAAAAAATAAATAAATAAAAGATTAAAAGGAAAAGCATGAAAAAAAACAGACCCAAAAATGTTAAGATTTTATTTACAAAGCTTTTTTGTTGTACAGAAAGTAAAATTGCTGTTACGATCTCAGTGTAACTGGTAGCCACAGATGGTTGACTCACCAATCACAGCTATCCATACTACAGAAAGAGTCTTACACGGAAACCTGCAACGCTTACAATTTTGTTGGGGTAAAGTCCCCACAGCTTGATAGTAGATTATCAAGAGGGATTAAATGGAGGAAGGCGGAATGTCACAGGAACTATTCTTTGGCTCTTTGGGTGGGTAGGTGTCCTGGGGTTTGTATCACAGCTACTTTTTTTTAAACAGCTACCAAATCCATGAGCAGTCCAACCAACACTGAACAGTTCTGTCTTTGCGGGTTACTTGGGGTCTTAATCACCTTCTCCTTCATCATCTGTCTCTCTCTTCCTCTTCTCACCTTTCCCACTTTCTTCCTCCTCTTCATCCTCATCCTCATCTTCTTCATCTTCATCGACTTCTCAATCATGTCCAAATTCTTCTTCATCCCCACTGACTTTGTCTTCATCTTCTTCCCCTCCTACATCTTCATCTTCATCATCATCATCTTCTTCATCAAACTCTTCCTCCTCACCATCCTCATCCTCCTCATCTTCTTCATCTTCACCTTCTTTGTCTTCGTCTTCTTCATCCACACCATCCACCTCAGCCCTCACGGGCTTCCCAGTCCTCTTGATCACATACTCTCTCGAACAATGAGAGCTGACAGGTGTGGGAAGATCCATATCTCACTGTTTCAGAACCCCAGCTGAAACTTTTGGGTGTGTATGTGTGTGTGCACGCACATGTGTGTATTTTTTAAGACAAAGTCTCACTGGGTCGTGATTCCCCCTGTCTCAACCTCTCAGGTAGCTGGACTAAAAGCATGTGCCACCAAACCCAGCTCTTTTCGGTTTTGCTACATTGCTCAGGTCAACCTGAATCTCTTTACCCTCTTGCCTCAACCTCCCCAGTTGCTGCTGCCTCTGCATCTGACTTTTCCTGGCTTTCTTTTGGACCAGAAATTGAGCACTGGTCTTCCAAATGGTTTCAGCCTGCAAAGCAGTGTTTTAGTGGCAGCACACTCCACTGTAGCTGGGCCAAACATTTGTGTTTTAATTAGAGGGCTAGAAAAATATTCAGGAACATAGACGAAAACCTTTATCAGTAGTATCACTTCCCATTATGGTTTAGACTTAAGAAGCAAGAAAACATTATAAAGCAGAGATTCTTTTCAGGACCACTTGAAATCATTCATTCACTTATTCATAGGCATTAATTTATTTTCAGTCAAGCAACCTATTTCTCTCTTTCTTTCCTTCTTTATTTAAATATTGCGAGAGAGTGCATGCACTCACTGTGGGGAGCGAGAGGGAAATGGAAAGAGAAAGTGAGAAAGCAACTTGTATGGGGTATGGTCACTCCATTATCGCTTCTCCTCCACTTCTCCTTTCAGGATTTTGGGCACACTTGCACATATTCCCCACATGTTTCTCAAGCCACTGGGTCCAGTATTTGAACTATGCAGTCAGTCATGCGAGATCCAGCTGCCTTACCCACTACACCATGAGTTGACCCTCAACAACATTTTTCAAGCACTATACTAGTTTTCTCTTGCCTTTATAACAAATTACCACAAACTCAAGGTTGTTTTTTTTTTTTTTTGAGAGGTTTTCGCTATAGGGCGCGTGCGCTCGCCAGACAGACAGAGAGAGACATAGAGACAGAGAGACAGAAAGCGAGAAATCATCCCCAAGGGGGGATGGTCACGCCACAATCTCTTCTCCTCCATTCTCCTCTTGGGATCTTGGGCACGCACGCATACACAGCCAGCGTGAGTTTCAAGCCACCGAGTCTAGGACGCGAACCGCGGTCAACTACGTGGGAGTCCAGTGACATAGTCGTTATGCTAACTGCTGGTTCCCAAACTCAAGGGTTTAAAAACAACATAAAATTACTTTCTTAGAGTTCTGGAGGTCAGAAATTCAAATCCAGTTTTATCAGGTTAAGTCAAGTTGTCAGTAGGGCAGGTTCACTCTAGAGGCTTTGAAAGGAGAATCTGTTTCCTGCATTTTCCTGCTCCCAGTGGCCACCTCTGTTTTCTGGCTCTTGGACCTTTCCTCCATCTTCACCACACAGCATTCTGACCACTGCTTCTTTCATAACATCTAATCTAATCGCATCTAATCCCGACTCCTTCTGTCTTTCTCTTAGAAGGATTGTTTGATTAAACTTGGCCTGCATAGCTAATCCAGGATAATCTTATCTCAAGACCCTTAATTTGATCACCCTTTGTCACATAAAGTAGTATTCACAGATCAGGACTCATATATATTCAAGGGTCATTATTTAGCTGAACACAGCACAGTGTGCAAGGGGTGTTGCTTAGTGTTTCTGTGAGCAAAGCAAAACCCCAACAGATTCAAGTCCATCCCGACAGTCCTATGTTTTAGCAAGGAAAACGAGACATATGTATTAGTAATAAATAAAAAGAGAATACACAGGTCAGCAGATGGTATGGTGGTTAAGGCACTGAATCTCACATGGCTGACTCTATGGTTCAAGATCCCAATCCAGCGGCTTGAAAAACACACTGGGCACATGTGAATGCATGACTGAAATCCTGAGAGGAGAAGGGATTGTGGCATGGCCATCCTTCAGACTGTGTTTTCTCACTTTCCCTCCCTCTCTGCCTCTCTTTGGCAAGTACACAGACCCTATAGCAAAAATTTTAAAAAGAGCAGCAAGATCAATATAGATGGAAATCCACAGAAGTTCAGAAAAGGGAGAAATTGTTCTTTGGTGAAGAAGGCATCCACCAGTTGTAGTGTTTGAGGAAGAGAGTAAACAAATAATTGTTAGGGAACGACTGAAAAAAATCACGTCTAAAATTTCACATAAAGTAGTGGGAAACAGGTTTTGTTTATTTGTTTCATTAAGAGAGTTTTTTAATTTACTTTAATTTTGTTTTATTTTATTTTATTTTGCTATAGGGCACATGTGCTCACCAGAGAGACAGAGAGACAGAAAGCAAGAAATCATCTCCTGGGGGCATGACCATGCCACAATCCCTTCTCCTTAATTCTCCTCAGAATTTTGGACATCCATGCACACCACCCAGCATGAGTTTTAAGCTGCTGGGTCTGAGACTCAAACCACGGTCAATTACATGGGAATCCAGCTACATAACCATTACCTCATTTTCTGGACTCAGTAAATAGGTTTTAAAGGAGAATTCTTGAATGCTAGATGAAAGGTTTGGGCGATGTTGGGGAGACTGCAGGACAAATGCTGAAATGACATCTATAGATGCATACTGAAGAAAGGTTATTCTGATGACAGCAAATGCTACATACCATGGCATTTTTGCTTTGTGGTCTGCCCACATGAACATGGCCCCAAATAAGCTGTTCTCACCAAGGAGCATACTAAAAGCCAAGCATCTCAAGGCAGGGTCCTCAGGGATAGGAGTTACAAAAAAGGACTCTAATATAAGGAGGGCTTCCAGAAGTTCATGGCAAGTGTATATTATTAAAAAACAAACAACAAAACAAACCTATTCTTGGAGTTTAAGAGTTTGTACCAAAATAAGCTGGTACTTTAATTTCATTTTCCATGAACTTATTGAAGTACCCTCAGACATACCGTTTCTAGGGGAGATACTTTGTTCTTGTGTACATTGTATGTGTTGAGACGGAATTAACAGAACATTAAACTACACACAACTCTGTCAGCTTATGAGACGCTTCCTTCATTCATTGTTTAGGTTCAGATTACCACCTACAAAATTCTCTTAAGACTTATGAGTAGGGACAGAACTTTGATCTTTTCTGTGGCAGCCAAAAATAAAACAAAATCATTGCATCTCAGGTGAGAAGACCCTTACATACACACCTATAATATTACCACGCGCTAACTTTGTGATCTCGAACAAGTCCTTTTAACTTCTCTGAACTTCAGTGATAGCCCTGGTTTTACCTAACTCACAGGGCTATTTTAATTCAAGAGTCAATGAAACGATAATGTGAAGATGCTGTGCATACTGGAAAAGGTATTCCAAGAACTAATTCACATTTCAAAAAATGATGCAGTCTATCTTTGCCGAAAAAGTGTTTCTCTTTGTATGTGGCTGTATTGGCCTTGATGCAGATCAAGTTAGGAGAATAAATTGTGGCTTTTGAGGTATTGATCCTCTAAACTGGAGCATCTGAGGTTGCATGATGTCGTAAGGCTATATGTTCAAGGAGCTGATTTCCATCTTGGGAAGTCAGGAGGTGGACTGACCACAGGCAATCTGACTGGAGGGAGAGAGTGGGAGAGGCTGATAAATCAGGAATTTAATTAGCGGAGTGACTCAGGTGGAAAGGGCAAAACCTAACTAAGTTTCTGTTTACATTAAACAGATTTGATTTGTAATCTGACTCAATTAGGCAGAAATTAAATGCATCTTCAGGCAGAAATATCATGATGTAAATATTCTCTTTGGGGAAAAAAATCCACTCAGTAAAATGACAACATTTCATCTCTTTCTGCAGAATTTTATTTTAAGGATATTCTGCCTTCTTTCCAGGCTGAAAAGGGTCATCCTTTTGCCCACCCCATCCCCACTTCCATTCTTGCCTTAATTACAATCAAAGGTGCCATTTCCTCAGTGCCCCAAAGTACTCAAGGTTGGATACTTACAGATAACATGATAAATGATTCTCTGCTGATATCCTGACAGTGTATGATAACGTGAAGTATGTTCTTATAAATAGTACTGTGATCAGTGGGTTATTTATGGGCACATTGGAGCATGGGCCATTAGGAACTCCAACCTTCTGTGTTGTGCAAAAGCAAAGTAAGCTTCAATGGAAACAAGGATGCGTATTTTCACTTCTCAAAGGCAAGCTGGTTTTTTGTCAGTGTCACCGGGGCAAATATATGATAGAGAGGCTGACTCCACACAAAATTATGACTGAGGAGAAATTCAAGGTCCTCTACTGTGACCCAGAACCCCAAATTTTTGTTCAAAATTCAGCACATGTCCTCCAGAGCAGCTTGTCTGTATCTTTACTACAATAGAACAGGATCTGAAACACAGGCAGAGGAGCCACAACCACCAACAAGGCTGCTTTAGAGAGAGAAGGACACTTCTGGGGATGAACTACACCCTCATAAAGTTCCTCATGACAGCCTGACACCGGTCTCTTGCACGAGAGTCTACATTTCTTTTGTGATTCTGCTTTTGTCACTTCTCCTCGGATCCCGAAGTCTTCCCTCTGGGTTAGGGAAGAGGAAAGAAAGATTCAGGTTGCCTTTTCTGGGGACAAAAAGGCATGTGGAGAATGGTTGCTAGCTAATTTTGAGCAATGGGCAGGAGATGAAGAGTCTGTGACTGTGGTTCTTCCAGAGTGGAAGGTTGCAGAGCAGCAGGACTTTCAGTGCCAGGGAGGCATGTGAAGGAGAAATACCCAGTCCCATGTTGAAACAGGTGCTGAACTTTCAGGAATGATGAACACAGACCTTACCTTGACTCCAGACGAGCTTCAGACTGGCCCCTGTACTTCTGCCAAGACCAAATTATATTACTTTTTAATTCAATTTTTATTTTAATTTATTTTATACATTTAATCACAATATATTACTTAGCTTATAAAGTGAATTTATCCAACATGAATACACCTCTCACCAGTATAGTTGAGGATACTATACACATTATCAAGAAACAACAATCCATTTCTGTGTCCCATAAATATTTTGCCTCTATTTTTCTTCTTAATTTCTTTCTTCACACTCTCCCTCTTCTCCCACCCTCTTCGCACACTGTCTCCATTATCCATAACCATTTTACATGCTTCTATATCCTCTAATCTTTCAGTTTCCACCAGAGTGCAGATAGTGTATATTAAGTGGAGGAATATGTCTCTCTTTCATATCTGGACTTGCTTCACTCAGCAGTAAATCTTCCATGTTCATCCACTTTCTACCAAATATCAGTATCTTGTTTTTTATGGTTGAGTAGTATTTCATGTGCCACACTTTTTCAGTCCATCCATCTGTTTGTAGATATTCGGGTTGGTTCATGTCTTAGCAATTGCGAATAATGACATAATAAACATAGATGTGCGAGTACTTTTCTGACTGAGCATTTTCGTGTCCTTTGGGTAAATACCCAGGAGTGGAATTGCTGGATCACGTGGTAAATCTATTTGTAGATCTTTGAGGAACCTCTTCATTGTTCTCTACAGTGGCTAGACCAATTTACATTCCCCACCAACAGTGAAGCATAGTTTCCTCTTTCACCACAGCCCCACCAGACCTTATCATTTTTTTTTAAATCTTCACCATCTGACTGGGATTAGATGGTATTTGTGGTTTTGATCTGCATCTCCCTTATGATGACGGATGCTGAGCATTTTTTTTATATGTTTTTTGGCTGTTTGTATGTCTTCCTTTGAGAGTTGTTTGTTCAGCTAATTCTCTCATCTTTTAACTGAGTCAATCATTTTTTTTCAGGTAAGCAGCTTGAGTTCCCTGTGTATTCTGGTTATCAGTCCCTTATCTGATGCATAGTTTACAGAAATATTCTCCCATTCTGAGGGTTGTTGATTCACACTAATTATTGTCTTTTGCTGTGCAGAAGCTTCTTATTTTGATGTAATCTCACTTATCTATTTTGAGGATTATTGCCTATGCTTTCGGGGATCTTATTTAAGAAGGTTTTGTCTACCCAGATGTCTCCCAGATTTCCCCCAGTGTTTTCCACCAGTAGCTTTATAGTTTGGGGTCTTAGGTTTATATCTTTGATCTGCTTTGAGTTGATTTTTGTTAATGGTAAGAGATAGGGGTCCAGAATCATCTTTCTGCAGGTGGATATCCAGTTTTTCTAGCACCATTTGATAAAGAGGTTTTTCTTTTCTCACTGGCTTGACTGGAATCCTTTGTCAAAAATCAATTGGCTGTATGTTTTGGGGGGTATTTCTGGGGTCTCTATTCTGTTCCATTGGTCCACATGTCTGTTTTTGTGCCAATACCATGCTGTTTTGATTACCACAGCTTTGTAATATATTTTGGGGTCAGGGTGTGAGATGCCTCCTACTCTGCTCTTCTTGAGTAGGATTGCTTTGGCAATATGGAGTCTTTTATGATTCCAGACAAAGTCTATGATTGTTTTTTCTAAATCAATGAAGAATGTTTCTGGTAATTTGACTGGAATTGCATTAAGCATGTAGATTAATTTGGATAGAATTGCTGTTTTGATTATATTAATTCTTCCAATCCAGGAACATGGGATAACCTTTCACCTTTTTGTGTCATTTTCAATTTCTTTTTAAAAATTTTCATAGTTTTCCTTGTAGAAGTCTTTTATTTCTTTGGTTAAATTTATTCCTAGTTATCTTATATTTTTGTCACTGTGGCAAATGGGATTACTTTCTTCAGTTCTACCTCAGTCTCTTTGTTGTTAGTATATTGAAATGCTATACACTTTTGTATGTTGATTTTGTATCCTGCCACTTTACTGTATTCATTATTTCCAGGAGGTTTTTCTTTTTGGATACCCTTGGGTCATCTCTGTCTACAACCATGTCATCTGTAAACAGAGATAATTTCACCTCTTCTTTCTGTATTTGAATGCCTTTTATATTATTCTCTTTTCTGATCACATTGGCTAGTACTTCCAGCACCATATTGAAAAGGAGTGGAGAAAGTGGGCAGCCTTGTCTTGTATGAGTTTTTAGTGGAAAAACTTTTAGCTTTCCCCATTCAGTATGATAGTGATAGGTGGTTTTTTTTTTTGTTTGCTTGTTTGGTTTTTTTTTTGGAGAGTCTTTTTTGCCATAGGGCACGTGCACTCGCCAGACAGAGAGAGAGAGAGACAGAGAGACAAAAAGTGAGGAATCACCCCCACGGGGAGATGGCCACGCCGCAATCCCTTCTCTTCCATTCTCCTCTCGGGATCTTAGGCATGCATGCACACTTGCTCGGTGTGGTCGACTATGTGGGAGTCCAGCGACATAGCCATTATGCTAACTGCTGGTCCCAGTGATAGGTTTTTAATAAATGGCTTTTATTGTGTCGAGAAATGACCCTTCTATGCAGGTTTTGCTAAGAGTCTCAATCATGAAGGCATGCTGTATTTTATCAAATGCCTTTTCTACATCAATTGATATGCTGATATGGTTTTTATCTTTTTTTCCATTAATATGGTGTATCACGTTTATGATTTTGCATATGTTGAACCACCCTTTCTTCTCTGGAATAAAAGCCTACCTGGCTGTGATGTATAATCTTTTTTATACGTTGTTGGATTTACTAGTATCTTGTGAGAATTTTTGCATCTATATTCATCAGAAATATCAATTTGTAGTTTTCCTTCCTTATCATGTCCTTTTCTGTTTTGGAGATAAGAGTGATGGAGGCTTCATGAAATGAATTTGGGAAGATCCCTTCCTTTTGGATCTATAAACATAGCTTGAGTAGAATGGGTGGTTAACTCTTCTTTAAAACTTTTGTAGAATTCAGAAATGAAGCCATTAGGACTTGAGCTTCTCTTTGTTGGGAGGTTATTTATTACTGATTGAATCTCCTGCCTTATTATGGGTCTATTCAGGCTTTGTATGTCCTCCTGATTCAATCTTGGTAAATTATATGTGTCCAGGCATTTGTTCATCTCATCCAGGATTGCCTTTGAATCTGTAAATGCTTGCTTTGTGCCCCCATCATGTGGTCAATCTTCGAAAAGTGTCCCTGTGGGTGGTAGAGAGAATGTATATTTCATGCTTTTTGAGTGGAAGGTTCTCTAGATGTCTGTCAGGTCCATTTGATTCATGGTATCATTTAGATCTTGTATCTCTTTACTTATTTTTTGTTTAGATGATTGGTTCAAAGGAGAGATTGGGGTGCTGAGGTCCCCAACAATTATTGTATTGCAGTCAATCTCTCTTTTTACATCTATCAAGCTTTCTTTCACATATTTGGGTGCTCCTGAGTTGGGAGCATAGATATTTATAAGCATTATATCTTGTTAAATTAGTCCTTTTACTACTGTATAATGTCCTTCTTTGTCTCTTCTTACAGTTTTTGTCTTAAAGCTTATTTTGTCTGAAATCAGTATCACAACTACAGCTCTTTTTTGGTTTCCATGGAATACCTTTTTCTATCCTTTCACTTTTAGTCTATGTATGACTTTATTCGTGAGGTGTATTTCTTGTAGGCAACAGATAGAAGATTTCTGTTTTTATCCAGTCAGCCAATCTGTATCTATTGATTGGAGAATTTAATCCATTAACATTCGTTATTATAAATATTTCTGGACTTGTCCCTATCGTTAAGTTAGCCATTTTCTTGGTTATTTTATGTTCTCTTATTTCTGTTTGTCTCTTTAGTTTTCCTGGTATATCATTCCCTTCAGAATTTCTTGAAGAGCTTGTGTGATGTTGGTAAATTTTTTCAGGTCTTTTTATCTGATAATATTTTTTACTTTCCTTCCCATCTGAAGGATAATCTCTCCAGGTATAATAATCTTGATTGGAATAGTTTCTCTTAACACTTTGAATATATCTTCCTATTCTTTCCTGCTTGCCTTGTTTCTGGTGAGAAGTCTGATGTTAGCATGATAGTATAACCTTTGTAATTAACTTGATGTTTTTCTCTTGCCAATTTTGGGATGTCATATCTTGTCTTTTCTGTAGTTTTGACCACTCTTGTTATGATCTGCTGTGAAGACTATCTTCTTGGGTTGGTTCTATTTGGGGCTGGTTGTATTTCTTCGGTCTGGATGTGTGTCTTAGACTTGGAAAGTTTTCTTCCAGCATTTTATGGAATAGATTACCAATGCCCTTATTATTTTATTTACTTTCTGGGATACCAACTATTCAGATTTTCGGGCATTTAATGTTATCTAGTATTTCTCGTATGTTGCCCTTATTATTTTTTATTATATCTTCAGTCTTTTTAGTGATTTTTTTCTAAGTAAGAAGTTTTGTCTTCTATATCCGAGATTCGATCTTCTGCATGATTTAATTTACTTTTAATACTTTTGAGGGAGATTTTGATTTCTTGTATTGAGACTTCATCTAGAATAGTTCTTTTTTATTCTTTTTTATGGTATCTAACTCTTTTTTCAAATCGTGGAAGGACTTCTTCATCTCCTGGAGCTAGTTGTCTCTTTTCTCTTGCATCTTCTGGAGTTTGTTGTCTCTTTTATCTTGCATTTTGTTTAGTTTCATTACTATAAATATTCTGAATTCTTTATATGACATGTCCTCGAATTCCATTGTACTATCTGTGGATGATGTGAAGTTATTCTTTTCCCTTGGAAGAGAGATGTTTTCTTGGTTTCTCATATTTCTTGTGCCTCTGCAATAGTCTCTGGTCATCTGATGGATTATACACTTCTTCCAAATTTCCGTACTATTGTTGCTGGAACTTGTTATTCTAGTGGCCTCCTAATTTCTTGAGAAAAGTTTCACCCAGGGCTGAGCTGGAAGTGGTGAGACAGTGGAGTTCCCGAGGAGATTTCTGACCTCAGTCCTCACTGACTTCAGTCACTGCTGTCTGGCAGGAACAGGGAAAGATGGCAGGGGAAGGAGCTGGAAGTAGTGGAGACAGTGGAGTTCCCAAAGTGATCTCTGGTCTCAGTCCTCACTGTTTTTAGTCATGGTCATCTGGCCCCAAATTATATTCTTATGTCTCCGTTTGGTCTCTGGAAAGCAAAATAATTTTCCATAGCATACTGGGTCCCTCCAATTTGTTGCCTACCACAGAGCCCTCCCATTGCCAATCCCATCCTATCTGTACTTCCTTCCTTCCTTTCTTTCTTTAATTTTTTTTTTTTTTGAGAGAGAGTTTTTATGCTTTAGGACATGTGCACTCACTGGAGAGACAGAGAGACAGAAAGCAAGAAATCACCCTCTGGGGGGATGGCCACATCACAATCCCTTCACCTCCATTCTCCTCTTGAGATTTTGGGCATGCACACACATGCATCCAGTGTGAGTTTCAAACCACCAAGTCCAGGACTCAAACCACAGTCGCCTTTGTGGGATTCCAGCAACATAACCATTATATCATCTGCTGTTCCCTTTACTTCCTTTCTTATCTTAGTTTGTTTTTGTGTTGTTAACAGAAATACTTGAGCCTAGGTGAGAAAATAATTTTGAAATTTATTTGCAAAACTCACAATTCTGGTGCTATAAAATTGAAGACATCACAAAATGGTGGAAAGCAGAACCTTGAGCAGAACAGAATGTGGTATATATCAATAGGCTTCCACCTGCTTCATTTTTTTCTCATTATAGACACATCAGAACTTAGAAAGCTTTTCCCAAATGACTTTATCACACCCAAAGGCCCCATTCTGGAATATCATGAGGGGATTAAGTTTTCACTTAACACTTTTATAATACAACCAAGTCCCAACACACGAACTTTTTAACAACATTCAGTTGCTTCCCAGTAAACCAAAACTCTAAGACATGAACCTTTGGAGGACAAACCACTATTTAAATTATAATACCCACACTTGTCCTAGCCCTTCCTTCTCAGCTCTTTTCTTAACCACTACATTCTACTATCTTGCATTCTCACAGAACAAGGAACCATGGTAGATGTCTCATTCTTTTGCCTTGATACCTGGCATCACTGAATGACCTACATGAGTCTTACCTTCAAAGTCTTTCATCTGGATGACTCATCAACTCAACCACACCTTGGAAGCCAGTCCTCTCTGAGATTCCAGAATCAATACCTACCTAACATAAAGCAGAGGATATCTAAGGACTTCTTTTCTTTTCTTTTTTTTCTTCCTTTCCTCTTTCTTCTTCTTCCTCTTCCTCTTCTTCTTCTTCTTTTTTTTTTGTAATTTAGTAACTATAGAGTATGTTTGCCCACCAGAGAGAGACAATGAGAGGGAGAGATACAGAGAGAGAGTAAGTGAGAAATCAACCCGTGGGGGGGTGGGTGGGAAGGCAGGGGGAGCGGCCATGTCACAGTCCCTTCTCCTTCATTCTTCTCTCAAGTTTTTGGGCACATTTCCACATGCACCTGATGTTTTTTTTGTTTTTTTTTGTTTGTTTGTTTGTTTGTTTGTTTTAGAGGTTTTCGCTATAGGGCGTGTGCGCTCGCCAGACAGAGAGAGACAGAGAGACAGAAAGCGAGAAATCACCCCTCAGGGGGGATGGCCATGCTGCAATCCCTTCTCCTCCATTCTCCTCTTGGGATCTTGGGCACGCACGCACATGCGCCCAGCGTGAGTTTTAAGCCGCCGGGTCCGGGATGCGAACCGCAGTCAACTACGTGGGAGTCCAGCGACATAGCCATTATGCTAACTGCTGGTCCCACCTGATGTGTGGTTTTATTTAATTTTTTTTTTTGAGAGGTTTTTCACTATAGGGCACGTCCGCTCGCCAGACAGACAGAGAGAAACAGAGAGACAGAAAGCGAGAAATCACCCCTCAGGGGGGATGGCCATGCTGCAATCCCTTCTCCTCCATTCTCCTCTTGGGATCTTGGGCACGCACGCACATGCGCCCAGCGTGAGTTTTAAGCCACCGGGTCCAGGACGTGAACCACGGTCGACTACATGGGAGTCCAGGGACAGAGCCATTACGCTAACTGCTGGTTCCCCCGATGTGTTTTTCAAGCCACCAGGACTTGAATTTCTCAGCCTGCCATATTAGATCCAGTCTCCTTAATCACCATGCCACCGCTGGGCCACACTTTCTCTTTGTATTTGTTACTAATACATGTGTCTCATCTTCCTTGCTAAACCATAGCACTGTTGGGATACACTTGAATCTGTGGACTTTTGCTTTGCTCACAGCAAACACCAAGCACATCCCTTGCACATTGTGCTGGCTCAGGATTTTGTTAAATGTAGCTCTCTCAAGACACAGTCTAACATACCCCTCCTTAGTGCTCTGTTTGGTGACTTATATTTGGGAATATCAATTACCATTTTCTATGAGATTCTGATTGAAGGACTTCAGGGAAGAGTAGCCCATTTTTGGCTTATATAGAACTCTGAGTCTGTCTTTCTTCAAAAAATTGGCAGAAGATTCTTAAGGAATTATTTTAGGCACTTAATCTCCATAGCTGACACCAAGGGGTTTCCGTGGAAGTTAGTAATTATGGTAATTAGGAGAGAGCAGACATGGTCTGATTATTCCCTTTTAAGGAAGTTGGCAAAGCTTAGACTGATGTGCACAGAAACTATACTAACACTGTCTTTGACCATGTGACCTTGGGAGGGTCACTTAGTCTTTCTTGGCATCAGGTTTTTGAAAATTGGAGTGGAAGAAGATAATCACTGAGGCTTATTCTAGCATAAAAACGTTTTCATGGACTGCCATCAAGAGTCTCTCTAAGTAAAGAACTATTAAACTATATTAGGGCAGGTTTGTAATTGTCCCGTGTTTGCTGATAGTCCTCTCTCTCTTGCTTAGCTATAGTTAAGAATCTGAATGAGCCTAAAAAAGAAAAAGGCCTCAAATTAATAGCCTAAATTTCCACCTTTAGAAATGAAATAATAAAGACTAGAGCAGAAATAAATAAAACAGACTAGAAAAACAATAGATAACAATCAATAAAACTGAATGTTATGTCTTGGAAAGATCAACAATATTGACAAAGCTTTAGCTAGATCATCCATGGAAAAAAGAAAGAAAAGACTCTAATTAGTAAAATCAGGAATTAAAAAAGCAGTATCACTCTGGTTTATAAGAGAAGCCTATTAACAGCTGTATAGGAAAAAATAAAACATCCTTGATAAAATGAACAACTTCCTAGAACGACACAAACTCCTAAACTTGACTCAAGAAATATAAAAATCAAATAAAACAGTCACAAGTAAGGAAACAAAATAAGTAATTAAAAAAAAATTCCATACAAAAAAGCCTACCCCAGATGGCTCCATGGTTAAATTTTGCCATGGGAGAAAGATTTAAAGAACATGTAACACCAATTTTTTGCAAAGTCTCTCACAAAATTAAAAAGGAGAAAATACTTTCCTAACTCATTCTTTGAGGTCAATGTTACCCTGATGTCAAGACCAGACAAAGATATCAGAAGAAAAGAATACTATATATCAATATTCTTTATGAATATAACATAAAAATCCTCAAAATGTTATCAAAATTAATCCAGAGTATATATTTAAAATTATATGTCATGATCAGGTAGGATTTAGCCTAGAAATATAAAGATGGTTCAGTGTGTTAAAATCAATCAATATAATACACTAGATTAATAAAATGATGGGAAAAAACACATCTCAACTGATGAGGGAAAAGCATTTGACAAGTGAAGAAAAAGCATTTGATGAAATCCAATATTTTTTAATGATTAAAAATATTCCAACTGGGAATAGAAGAGAACTTCATCAATATGATAAAGACTTTCTTTTGAAAATTCACACTGGGGACCAGCAGTTGGCGTAATGGCTATGTCGCTGGATTCCCATATAGTTAACCATAGTTTGAGTACCGGACCCGGTGGCTTAAACTCACTCAAGGTGTGTGTGCATGAGTGCCCAAGATCCCGAGAGAAGAATGGCGGAGAAGGGATTGCGGCGTGGCCATCCACCCTGGGGGGTGATTTCTCTCTTTCTGTCTCTCTGTCTTTTTCTATCTTTCTGGTGAGTGCACACACCCTATAGCAAAAACCTCTCCAAAACAAAACAAAACAAAACAAAACAAAACAAAAACCTCACACTGCCTGGTCCAGTCTGTGGCATGGTAATGAAGGTGGCTAGAGCTCATGTCCCCAACTGTGTGGTTTGAGCCCAAGACCCAGCAGCTTGAGAAACACATTGAGTGCATATACGTGCATGTCCAAAATCAGAAAAAGAGGGAGAAATGGAAGGGAAAGGATTGCAACATGACCATTCCTACAGGGGGTGGTTCTTTCTCACTTTCCCTGTCTTTCTCTTTCTGTCTCTCTCTAGACAGTGCCCATGCTTGCTGGCAAAATAAATAAATAAATAAAACCTCATGTGACCATAATGTTCTCTATTGAAAAAAATGGGTATTATCTCCCTAAAATCAGAAACAATACAAGAATGTCTGCTCTTGTCTTGTATTCAAACTTGTACTGGAGGTTCTAACCAAAGAAATTAGGAAAGGAAAAAAAGTTAAAATCATTTTGATAGAAAAAGAAGTGAAACTATCTCTGTTCACATGTTCACAGATGTATTACCATCTTGTACATACAAGTCTAAAGAATCTATTAAAACATTTTTAGAACTAATAAACAAGTTTGGCAAGTTCACAGGCTCAATCTACAAAAGTGATTGTATTTCTCTCTCTTTTCTTTCTTTTTTTTTTTTTTTTGGAGAGGTTTTATTGCTATAGGGCGCGTGTGCTCGCCAGAAAGACAGAGAGAGAGACATAGAGATAGAAAGCGAGAAATCACCTCCCAGGGGGGATGGTCATGCCACAATCCCTTCTCCTCCATTCTCCTCTCAGGATCTTGGGCACACACGCACACGCGCCCGGCGTGAGTTTAAGCCACCGGGTCCAGGACTCGAACCGCGGTCGACTATGTGGGAGTCCAGCGACATAGCCATTATGCTAACTGCTGGTTCCTGTGATTGTATTTCTTTACATTAACAATAAATAATCTGAGGGACAGCAGGTGGCATATTGGTTAAGGCACTGGACTCCCACGTGGCCAGCCACAGTTTGAGTCCTGGACCTGGCAGCTTGAGAATCATATGTGTGTATGTGTGTGTGTGTGTGTGTGTGTGTGTGTGTGTGTGTGTGCCTAGAATCCTGAGAGGAGAATGGAGAAGGGACTATGGTATGGCCATCCATTTCTGGAAGTGATTTCTCACTTTCCCTTCCTCACGTGCCCTATGAAAAAAGGTTTTAAATAGAAATAAATAAGTAATCTGAAAATTAAAATAAAATAGTTCCATTTATAGTAGCAGTGACAAAACAATGATTAGGAATAAAGGTAATGTAAGAAGTATAAAACCTCTACTTTAAAAAATACAAAATATCATTGCAAGAAAAGACTTAAATCAACTGAAAGATAATTCATGTTTATGGATTAGAAGACTTAATAGTGTTAAATGTCAGTACTCCCCAAACTGTAAAGATACAGTACAATCTCAATCAAAATTCCATTTGGATTTTTTCCCCAAAAAAATTAACAAGATGAACTTTTAGCCTGTGAATATAAGTGGCCTAGAATAACCAGAATAATGTAATAAATAACTAATAAAGGTAGGGGACTCACAATTTCCAGCTTCAAAACTCACTACAAAGCTACAGTAAACTGTGGGATACTGGCATAAGGATAAACAAATTGATTGATGGACTGGAATTGAGAGTTCAGATATAAAACCATACATTTATGGTCAATTGATTTCAACAAGAGTACCTAGACAATTAATGGGAAAAGAATAGTCTCTTCCATAAATGGTGCTGGGAGAATTAGATATCCATGCACTTAATGAATAAAGTTGGGCCCCGATATCAAACACGTGTGAAAATGAACTCAAAATGGCCCAGACACCTAAATGTAAGGACTGAAAATTTAAAACTCTTAGGGAAAAACAGCAAACAGAATAAATGGTTATGACCTTGGATTAGACAATGATTTCTTAGATAAGATACTAAAAGACCAAATAACAAAACAATAAATTAGTTTTCATGACAATTAAACATTTTGCACATCAAAGGACCATAAAAATACAAGACAACCCATAAAATGATGTTTGTTTAGATACTAGTCCTTTATTCTTTTTTAGAGCATGCACACACATGGGCTCAACATGAATTTTAAGCTGCCAGGTCTAGGACTAGAACCATGGTTGACTACATGGAAGTCCAGTGATATAACCATTATGCCATCTACCGGTCCCCAAAGCCTCCTTTTTCAATTGTGATTTTTTTTTTTACTTTACTTATAATCTTTGCCAGCTACAGTATGTTTTTAAGCACGCATACAGTGCATAATAAATCAAAGAAATAAACATAATCATTATTTTCAACATTGAGCATTGCATTATGTTGAGCACATTTGATATTTGTTCTATTATGTTTCTTTCTGGAGATATATTAAATAAATAAATGAGCAAGCAAGTAAATAAAGACCTCCTGCAGCTCCTCTTTCCTCCAGTGAAAAATTCAAGCTCTGCAGCAGCAGAGTCGGCCCTGCCCACCTTTGCCATTCTGTCTGCAATACCCACTCAGCTGTCACAGTTGAACTCCCTATAGGACACAGAACTCATCTTGCTGACTTTCATCTCCATGCCTAGAGCTCATATTATACCCTGTGTTAGAATGCCCTTCCTCTTCTTCTCAAATTGTTATCTTTCTTTCTTTAAAAAGAAATTTTGATAAAGTTTTCAAACATGCAGAAAAATAGACTGGTACAATGAACACCCACCACCTAGAACCAGTGGTTGCTTTTTCATACGTGATTCTCAAATGTCATCTGACACACAGGTCGGGCTTCATTCTGACCAGTTAAGTACAAGTATATCTTATGACTTTTCTTTCTTTTCCAAACCTGTCTACCACATGAAGAAGTATACACGGTTGATTGCTACGCCTGATTCTTTCTTAAAATCTAGAACCCCCCCTCCTGCATCATCTTTCTCTGTGTTTAATTCTCTTATATTAATAATTTTTTATTTAAAGACTGGGACAGTTGTCTTATGGAACATTACGATATTATTTAACTTGTTCTATTCTTTGAATTTTCTGTGTAGTAGAAGTTAGATCAAATGGTTAATTTTGGAAACGATACTTAATAAATGTTCTGCACTTCTCATTACATGGATGGTATTAAGAGGCACATAATATTATTAGTGCTCATGCTGGCATTCAACCTCAAAGCTTCCCTTTTTATAGTATCCGCTTAAATGCTGATCACGTGTTTCTGTGTAGGGGGTATGTTTTCGCATAATGTTAGTTCAGGGCTCTAACTCTGGGCTTCTTTCCTATAAGTTGGTATTCTCTCACTGATACATTGAGGATAGGCATTGTGCTAGCCACTGGGGTATAAAAAAGATGAAGGAGCAGGTCCTTCCTTGGGCATGGAATAGTTGATACATGTATACACATGCAGTGTCCTGAACACCATCATGCCAACAAGAACAATACCTTCAACAAAATGTCAAGTGACGGTTGGAGACTAATCTAACCCTAGGCCTCAGAACTCACAGAAACTTAGTCTGGGAAACTCCCTAGATCCTCTCTTCTGCTTATACTTCACCCAGAGCCTGCCATGCAGAAAGGCTGAAGGATTGAAAGTAAAAAATATATTAAATAAAAATAAATAAATAAATAAATATAATAATGTGTGACTATTCCTTAAGCATCAGACAAAGGATTAGCTCCTGAGGTCCCAAAGTTTACAATGCAAATAAAATTTGGGGACCAAGTGAAAGCTCAGCACTAATGCAAGTGTACCCACATGGGACAAGTTCTGGGTTACTATCCTGAGACCTCCTTAAGCATGCCGGTGTGTGTGTGTGTGTGTGTGTGTGTGTGTGTATGACTGGGGTACAGGGTGGCTGAGATGGGGAGTGTATTATGGCATTAAGACCCTATATGGAATGTCTGTCTCTCTCTCTCCCTCCCTCTCTTTGTTTCTCTCATGGAAGAAAAAAATAAACTTAAAATAGGTTCCCATTGCATACCAGGTATATATGCCTGCTAGTATTAAGTCCAACCAAAAGCCCAAATTGCCTTCAACTCGCTAGGCTGCATGCAACCAGATTAGCGTGAGCCAAGATTTTCCTTACTCTGAGGTCAACGGGAAAGCAGGAAGCAACAGAACACTACTCAGTGCAGACCCGGGACTAGCTTTTGAGCCAAAACTTACTATCCCACTTCCCTTCTGTGCCTGCAAAGAAGCCCCATTTCCCAGCACT
>NW_006203430.1:287543-289411 GCF_000334495.1 Tupaia belangeri chinensis | reverse complement strand
TTTCCACATCCAAGTCACATGGGGGCTTTACATACTGATCACTTGGTAAGGTTGGATTGATTGGTCTGCTCCCTAGAGGCCCAATCAGGATTGAGTTTAGAAATGCAGCCCTGTCTGGAATTGCTCAAAAGAAATTGTGCTAGAAAAAGGAAGCCAGCACAATTTGTGCAATTATCACAGCAAGTAAACAAGAGCACTCCTGCAGTTCCCTGATCCTGCTGCAATCCATCTCGAAGCGGTCAGCAATTCCCGGTGCACATTTCTGTGACACACTGCCTTTCACTAGACTGCCTGGGACGCTCCCTGAAGAAAGTGAGGAGATCGATGCAAGGGGCTCTGATCCACGAAAATGACCTAAATACTGGCTTTGCTCCTGATGAAGTAGCGCTGATTGCTTTTTATACGTATCTTTCATCATCATTAACAGGCCCTGGCTTCCCTTCTCCAGATAAGAATATAAAAACACACTGAACAGAGAGAGCCAAAGAACCACAATTCAACTGACAATTGCACAGGCACAAAAAGGCAGCACGAGATGATAAAATAAAAACAATACACCTGCGATCCAGCAACACAGAGAGCAAATATCCTTCTCCTTTGCACATGGATCCCCTCTACCCACCAGGGACACACTAGCTGCATTTATCTCAACCCCTGTTCTCTTGTCTAACAGTTATTCTGCAGGAGGATCTTTCAGACACAAGGTTTTTTATTATCAGGTGGTGAAATGAATGACTCTTCGCTAAATCAAAGCATATAGCAATGCTATACACATCTTTTTCTATTATAATATTTATCTTCCTACTTCTGGTGAAGAACCCAAATAAAGTCCAAGTTGTTTGACAAAATGCCATTGCAGCTCCAAAGACGAGAGTCTGGGTCTGCTGTAATATGTGTGATATGTGTTTTTATTACTCGGGAGCTTGCACTTAAAAGTTATGTGGCTGCCTATTTTTCCTCCAGCAGAACAGCTCATGGGGATCAGGAGAGAAAAGCCTCATGTATCCCCACTTTCCTTCTCTCTACGGTCATCAAAAATGAATTTCCCTTGGCAAACAGTTTATTTTGCAAATGAGTTTCAGTGACTCATAGGCTGCTGAAAAATAGCATCTTGAAATTTATTCTTAAACATACTGCTTTATAAACTTAGTTCACACATATGGTGTTTCCCAGGCAAACAGTCAAAGACACAGGGATCTGTGAGCCTGTGTCAAGGACAGAACTGGGAATCTGTAGTGGAGGAGCTCTCTGGTAACCACTGGGAAGTAGCAGTTCCTGCCATGGTTTCACCAGGGCAAGCAGGTTCAGGCAGGTGCACATGGAGCAATCGATCTGGAAATCAAAGTGGGCAGGATCAGGGCAAATAGCAGAACAGGAAGGGAAAAGGAGGGGAAACAAAGGGGAAGGAAGGAAGGAGATCATCTCTTCTCCTTTTATTCTTCATCCTTTTTCCTACAAGACCTCAAATAGAAAGGGCCATTTTCACTGCTTTGTGTTGTGTAATGAAAACTCTAAATTATTTTCACTCACAGAGCAAGAGTCACCTATCATCTGGAGCCCACACAGGGTACTCGTGTTTTCATTGGATATAGATGACAGAATTTGGAAATAGAAGGAAGCTCAATAACGCCAAGTGCAGGACCAGACACCAGGAAACAGGCATGCAACAGGTAAAAAGCTAATGGGAGACTAGGTACTGCCTTCTGGGCTGACAAGTGTCCAGAGAGAAAGAGCACATTGCTAGGCACGTCAACCCCAAATCTGCCATGGTGGGAGTACGGCTTCTCTCAGCTGGTGTGTATGTGTGTGTGTGTGTGTGTGTGTGTGTGTGTGTGTGTGTGTGTGTATTTTTTTTATGAGAGAGAGGG
>NW_006203430.1:249943-287522 GCF_000334495.1 Tupaia belangeri chinensis | reverse complement strand
CGGGTGTGTATGTGTGTGTGTGTGTGTGTGTGTGTGTGTGTGTGTGTGTGTGTGTGTATTTATTTTATGAGAGAGAGGGGATAGAGAAAGAGGAACCATCGACAAGTTCTCATCATATTGTGATCCTCCTACCCCAGTCCTCTAGCCAGTTGAGATCTTGGGCACATGCATGCCCTGAGTGTTTGAGGTCCACTCAGGATTCAAACCAGTGGTTGGCAATATGGCTTCCAGTACTGTGGGTTGGTGTACTCCTGCCTGCACGACCAAAGCTAGGTCTCCTTGGTCTTTTGTTAGAGTAAAACTATGTGGAAGAATAATTGATCAGTGCCCAGAAAACCTGTGTTCTAGTTCTAAAAGTCACTAAATCATAGACTAGATCCCAGTTTACTCCCCTGTAATATCTGTCGCTATTTTTAATAGTTCAATGTCCTGTTAAGCCCTGTACAGATAAATCATCCTTACCATCTCTAATTCAGGAGGAAAAGAAACTCAGAGCAAGTTTGGAGAAATCCCTGAGTTTTAGAACTTTAATAAACTCCATACTTGCCTAAGTGATAAGACTCAGAACTGGGGCTACACACACATCTCTTGACCTCTAGAATAGCGCTCTTTCTATTTCATTTCTGTTCCCCCTCTCTTCACAGTGAGGGGCCTGATGGTAGCACAGTGGTAAAATGTGCTGCTCTGTGAAGCTGGATCCACCTGGGAAGGTTCGTGTCTGGAAACCTCCCTGAGTACACAGGCATGCACATGCCCAGGATCCAGGGCTAGCTGAAGCTGGGAGTTGGACATTCATCAAAATCCTTTTGAAAGTGCTCTCTCTCTCTCTCTTTCTCCTCTCTCTGTCTCTCCCTTTCTTGTTCATAGAAGAAATAGATAAACTTTAAAAATAATAAATAAAAAGTCACGTGAATGGGAACAGAGTGGAAGAGCAATAGAATGAGCCTCCTATCCATCTCGATGTTCCTCTTCCTTGCAAATGGCTTGCTGAATGGACCCAGAAGGATATACTGGAGATCAGAACAGTTCTCTCCAGCTGTTGATGGGATTCTGGAAGGAACTGTGAATAGTGATACATTATTTAGAGCAATAAAACCAAAATAATAATAGCCAACTTCCACTGGGTACTTACTATGTTCTATGCACCCAGCTAAGTGCTCTATAGGCATCACCTATTTAAAGTGCCTCACAATGATTGTATGAAGTTGGTACTACTATTAACTATTATTATTTCTATTTTTTACAAGTGAAGAAGCGGGACCAGCAGTTGGTATAATGGCTATGTTGCTGGACTTCATGTAGTCAATTGAGGTTTGAGTCCTGGACCCGGTGGCTTAAACTCATGCTGGGAACATATTTGTGCATGCCCAAGAACCCAAGAGGAGAATGGAGGAGAAGGGGTTGCAGTGTGGCTATCCCTCCTGAAGGGTGATTTCTTGCTTTCTGTCTCTGTTTCTCTCTGTCTTTCTGTCAAGTGTACATGCCCTATAGCAAAAACCTCTCTCCCTCACCGGAAAAACAAAACAAAACAAAACAAAACAAAACAACAAAACATCAAGTGAAGAAGCAATGTTAGGTGAGCTACTTGTTCAAAATGACATTGTTGTTTATGAAGGATCCAAGATGGGGGCTCAGCCCTGTCTGACTCCAGAGCACGTCTCTGGCTGGAGGAGTGCCTTGTAAGTGTGAGCATGGGGTTTAAGAGCACCCGTATCTCTGTGGAGGAGGGAGTGTGATGGACTGTCAGCCTGCAAAGTGGGTTCAGGAGAGGTGGGACTCAATTGCACCCATATTTCCCTCTGTTCCTCAGCTGTACACTGGTCTGGCCCCAAATCTGAGAAACAGTGGGAGGAAATGAGACCATCAACCAGAAGAAGGAACTGAGATCCTGGGAAGGTGGAGCAACCTCACTTTGTCCTTACCCAGATCATGAAGAAGCTCTCTTCTAGTCCCAAGAAGGAGAGAGCAGCAAGAAGCACCTCTATGTGGTAGCCTTCAAAAACAGACAGGGAAGAAAACATTTCGTGACTAACTGAGCTGTTGATCATTGGAAGCTGTCAGAAAGGGAGTGGCGTTTCCTCTGAGATCCCTCACAGAAGGGGACATTTCTGCATGTCAGTGTGTCTCTGTTCATTGTAATGTCGGAAAATTTTAAATAAAAAATGAGATTTCCAGAAACATGCTTTCCTAAATTCTTCACACGGGTGTGCTATTAATATGGAAATGAGAAAAGAGTTTAATCATGTTTGACTGTTTGCTAAAAAGAAAGCAAACATGCTGATACACTAAGTATCATCAGATTTGTTAAATGGGGTCAGGATTATAGGGCTGACGGGGGACTGATGGATTTCTTGCTGCTCATTATCCCTATTGAATGGTTGGAATAAATTCAACACTGAGAGAGGCCAGGCCAGAGCAGGCCATCACCCCCTTCCCTAACCCGCATCTGGCACAGCCTCCTGAGGAGTTGCTGGCCTTGGCTGTGACCCGGAGGCTGGTCACCTCATAGTCAAGTCCAAGCCCAGCCCCCATCAACTGCAGTGTGGGTGCAAGGCTCCAAGTAGATCAAAGGGCAGGGATCAAATAGGGATTCTTCTCCTGTAGAGAGCTGATTCCTTTTTGACATAGTGTCTCCAGATATGTTGTCTCCATTAATCTTCCTAAGACCCCAGTGAGAAAGGCAACGCAAATATTTTTGTCTGCCTGATTTATAGACATGTAAACCAGGCCCTGAGAGGTGAAGGGATTTGTCCATGTTACTCAGTTCAGGGGGACAGACAGATCCAAGGGCTTTACCTGCTGCATCACTTACCACCACCCCTGCCAGTGGGTGTGCCATGTGCCTGGCTCTGGTCTCTCAGCCCACAACTCCCATGCAGGCCCCTAGCCCAGTGAGACTCTGTGGTATACACACGTGGGGCTAATCTTGCTCCCATCCACGAGGGAGGAAAGAGCCTCAGGTGATACAGGTGCAAGGACTAGATGATGACATAGAAACATAAGATCAGAACTTTCAAGGGTACAGGGGCCAAAAGGTGATACAGTGGCGATATAACTCGACCCGCATGAGCAAGGTCTTGTGTTTATATCCTGGGACCTTCCTGAACACACCAGACAAGCACAGGCATACTTGTAGTCTGGGCTAACTGAGATGAGATGGATCATGGCACAGAGTCCATTTTGAGGGTGCTTATCTCTCTGTCTCTGTATCTCTTTATCTCACCCTCTGACTTTCTCTATTAAGAAATTAATAAATAAATATTTTTAAAAATTCAAGAGCACACGAAAAGCCCATCATGGTAACATCATCATGAACTTGCATTTCTTGAATGTGTGTTCAGATTTGGAGACATGGAAGATATATCCAAGAATATAGATGTGAGACTTCAGAATTCTGTTGAAGACTACAGACTTCCATTCTGCCTAGAGGCCCAAGGCAATGACTTCATGACTCTGAGATCAAGAAACACTTGTCAGGACCAGCATTTAGTGTAGTGGTTATGTCGCTGGACTCCCATGTAGTCAACTGCAGTTTGAGTCCTGGACCTGGTGGCTTCAACTCACGCCAGGTGCATGTGCATGCATGCCCAATATCCTGAGAGGAGAATGGAGGAGAAGGGATTGTGATTGCAGCATGGCCATCCCCCCCTGGGGGGTGATTTCTCTCTTTCTGTTTCTCTGTCTATTTCTGGTGAGTGCATGCTACCTATAGCAAAAAAAAAAAAAAAAAAAAAAAAAAAAAAAAAAAAAAAAAAAAAAAATCCACTTGTCAAGGGCACATCCTTATCAAAAACTCTATCACCTACTCAGTAAACATCTTCAACCATTGGGTGCCTATGAAAGATTGTTTGTTATTATCTCTTAACCATACATAACATTTTTTATTTAAAAAAAAAACAGGTTTTCCTACATTCAAACCAGAAAACAAATGATTTTTCATTTAAAAATACTTTCCTCTGATTTCTTGTCTGCAAATAACATTTCTTCTAGCAACCATAACACTTTGACCTAATAAGCTGGAGGAGAAATTACTATGCTGAACGAAAGGAAAAATAACAGGCAAGCACAGAACTTGAGGTTTCATAACATAATCTCTGCATCAGGGAAAGCAGGTTTTCCTTTTCTGAAAGGTCACAGGTATGAGAAAGGACCCTCGAAGCAGATAGATGATTAGGACTTCATCTGTGCTCAGGGCATCGTGTCAGCTCTGGGGCGTTGCTAGAAAGCGTAGTCTTATGGTTTGGATAATGGTTTGGCCCTAATGGCTCGTGTTTTGGGATCTAGTTCTAGGGCGGTGATTGGATCATGGAGGTGGTGGCCTCATGAATAAATTAATGCTTCTCCTGAAAGATTGTGTGCATTCTAGCTTTTGTGAGAAGGGCTTAGTTTTCATGTTATAAAAGATTGAGCTGCCAGAAGCTTGCTCTGTCTCTGCCATGTACCAGCCATCCTCTGTTTCTGCCTGCTTTGTTGTGACAAAGTGAACTTGATGCCAGCCTTACCCCTTTGAATTTTCTAGCAGCCAGAATTACGAGTCAAATAAACCTCTATTTTTTAATACATCATACAGTCTCTACTATTCTATTAACAACACAATAATGGATGAAAAGAATAGTATGTACTAAATATTTTTATATGCTAATACCTACCTACTCTTCTCAGACTCACTAAATGGGAGGAATTAGTTGGAAACAACACAAATAGATATATTTCATCAGGGTCCCCTGGATCAGAAGGTCCCCATGCAAGATTCCTGTCATGAATGATACAGGCCAGTTGGAGTGAACGGGAGAGATCAAGAGCAGGAGAGAGGCTGAGATGAACATAGATGGTATTTGAGCAAGTGTAAGGGAATTTGACAGCAGGCATTTGGTGGTCTGCTGTGAGTAGACTGGCCCTGTCAAAGGTAAAAACCATAAAACTTTGTAGCTCACAAAAAGGCTAGTAAAAACAAGGCAGAGCCTTCATATCAGACAAATGTGGATTCTAGCCAGAAGGAAAATGAGAATGCATCCAATGACTTGAACTAAGGAAAAGGGCCCAAGTACTCTCATTAGTAATTAGAAGAGCTAGAGAGCAGACCTGCCTCAGAAGAGAGTAGAATGCACCAAACACCCTTGATCTGAGTCCTTGAGCTCCTCTCAGTCCCCAGATGTAAGTCCCATGTGGAGGCAGAGAGAAAGTGCTCTGGCACCGTGGATAGACATCTGGTGGGCAAGGACTGGCCTGATCATCACACTCACTCTTATGTCAGCTAGAACCCACTAGAGCTTGATAGAGAAATAGCAGAAGTCTCTTGAGTCATGATGCAGGAAGAGACTGATCAGTATGTAATGAGAACAGAATCAGCTATGTTGAGATCAGCTAAACAGTCAGAGGTCTGTGAAAGAATACATTCATAGGATTCAGATACATGAAAAAGGTCACTTCCGTAGGTAGAGGTAAAACTCCCCGGAAGGGGCTCAGAATGTCCTATATAGTCTAGTCCCTGAATTTTGGACTTTTGGCTCTCAGTTCTATTTTAAATTATTTTAAATGGCATACATTTTTCATAATACACATTTTTCATGAACCTATCAGACACCCTTTGTATAGGTTGCCTACTAAGTATTCAGTACTGATGGGATACAAAGATGCTCCCAAAGCTCTTATTGTCTGCAAAAATGACTTGAAAATATTTATAAATCAAGGGCTAACAGGAGTAGAAAATACAAGGCAGATGAAGTCATCTTTTGGAAAAGACAACGGAGAACAAAGTTTGGAGAGAGAGGCTGACCTTGAACTGAAAAGGGAACATACATTTGTCTGAACATGAAAGGAGCGAATGAAGTGTGGTTTTCAATATAAACATATGTGTAGTTGAAATTCTCCATGATCAACTGCCTTCGTTGTTTTTTGTAAGGTAGGACACATGTAGTTTGCTTATGGTGAGAACATTAAAAGTAGGGAGGGATGGCTGGCAAGCTTAAAGAAAGAAGAAAAAAATATTAAAATAGTAGCTAACAAAACAGAAAGAAGTTGTTTCTCTGCCTTCAGGGCCCAGCCAAGGCAAGAATTTTAGTGATGCCAACCAATAGGTTGAGAAACTATCTCCACAGGACTAGCAGCTTGGTAGCAGACAATCTATTGAGGTTTATTGAGCAGACACATGGCAAGATGTGTACTGAAGGATTATGCATGCACATAAAACATGCTCAGCTTTCTATTGTGTTCGGAGGAAAAAGATGCTACAGGAAAGTCAATAGGAGAGTATCAACACTAGTAGCTGCTCTTCAGAAAAGCAAGTATTGTCATGATGAGACCAGGAAAGTAGGAGTAAGAGGGGAAGAGCTCTAAAGTGGAGCAGATCTCAGCAATGGGAAGTTCCTTGGTGTAATTCTGGACTGTAAATAACAAGGATATTGTGAAGGTGGAAGTCTCTAGATTTAAGACTCTTAAAGAACTAAGAGGCTCGGCTGCTTGATGGACCATCTACGTGAATACCAAAGTCCTTACTGATGACAGCAGATAGGGTACAAGAAAAATCTGTGATTGGGCTCTATTCTAGTCCATTTCATTGCTAAGAACAGAAAATACCTGAATCTGGATTCTGTATTAAAATCAAGGTTTATTCAACTTGTGGTTTGGAGGTCCAAGGTCCAGGAGCCATGTCTGGTGTGGATCTTGCAGAGCCCTGAGGCATTATGTCACAAAGGCAAGAACAAAGCAAAGCATCTGTTCTGGTCTCATTCCCTCTCTTTATAAACACACCAGGAGTCAATCATAGGAGCCCCACTCTAATCACTTGATCCCTCACAGAGGCCCCAACTTTCAACAGCACAAATATATTAAGAGGATCGGCTGTCTGTGGCTGCAGGGCCTAACAGCTGGGACCCATGGCTCATTCCCCCCCACTTTCCTTTGGCCTTCAGGTTTGTGTCTTGAGACTTTAAGATAAACTTGCACCCCTCCCCACCCCATCCAGATACCCATTCAAGCAAAGGGCCTTGCCAGACACCTGGCTGCCTATGGCTGCAGGGCATAATGGCTGAGACCTATGGCTCACCCCCTCCCTGACTCGTGTTTGAATTCTCAGAACTTTGGTGTTTTGGATAGCCTCCTGCATGCAATGCGCTGCATGTGATCTTTTCTTTGCTCCTGAGTTGAAGCTCAGCAGCTCAGTTTCAGGTGCTGAGGACAGAAACAGGGAGGACTTTAGAAACAGGGAGGACTTCAGGTCACCCAGAACCAGTAACAACAGTGCAGGGTGCTGGTGAGCAACAGGAAGGTAGAAAAGAAGAGAGATCACCAATTTTCTACTCCTAAACACCTTTGAATGTTCAGAGATACCTTGAATAATTTAGGGAGGAACATATAGATTACCAGATGACTAGGAACAATCACAGAGGCACAAGAAATATGAGCAACCAACAAAATATTTCTCCCCCAAGAGAAAACATCAATTCTGCATCACCCATATATAGCGCAATGGAAATCATGGAAATGTTGGATAAGCAATTCAAAATATTTGTAGGGACCAAAGTAAATGAGATGCAAGAGAAAAGAGACAATGAGCTCCAGGAGATGAGGAAGTCCTTTCATGATTTGAAAGAAGAAATAGACACCATATAAAATAATCAAACAGAATTTTTATGGGTGAAAATGTGATACAGGAAATTAAAACCTCCCTCAAAAGCAATAAAAGTAGATTAGATGACGCAGAAAATAGAATCTTGAATGTTGAAGACAAAACCTCTGACCTAGAAAAAAGTATCAAAAAAGAAAACAACCAAGAAAAAGGAGAATAAAATATGAGAAATACTAGATACCATCAAGTGCCCCAACATCTGGATAATTGGTATCCCAGAAGAGAAAGAAAATAATAAGGGCATTGATCATTTATTTCATGAAATCCTGGAAGAAAACTTTCCAAACTTAGAGAGGCATTCAAGTATCCCAAGAAATACATAGGACCCCAAATAGAATCAACCCAAGAGGATCCTCTCCATGGCACATCATAGCCAGATTGATCAAAACCACAAAGACAAGATACTAAAATTGGCAAGAGGGAAATGTCAAGGTACTTACAAAAGTCACCCCATCAGGCTAACATCAGACCTCTCGTCAGAAACAATGCAGACAGCCAGGTGCGTGTGCGTTCATGCCCAAGATCCCAAGAGAAGAATGAAGGAGAAGGGATTGCAGCAGTGGCTGCTTTCTGTCTTTCTATCTCTCTCTGTCTTTCTGGTGAGTGCTCCGCGTCCTGTAGCAAAAACCTCTCCAAGAGACCAGCAGTTAGCGTAATGGCTATGTCGCTGAACTCCCATGTAGCCGACTGCGGTGTGAGTCCCGGACGTGGTGGCTTAAACTCACTCTGGGCGCGTGTGCATGTGTGCGTGCCCAGGATCCCAAGAGGAGAATGGAGAAGGAATTGCGGTGTGGCCATCCCCCCTGGGAGGTGATTTCTCACTTTCTATCTGTCTCTCTGGTGAGTGCACGTGCCGTATAGCAAAAATATTCAAAAAAAAAAAAAAAAACCTCTCCAAAAAAGGAAAAAAACAATGCAGACAAGAAAAGAAAAGAATGGGGAAATATAGTCAACGTGTTAAATGAAAAACAATTTCAACCAAGAATACTGTACTGGCAAGATTATCCTTTGAATGGGGGGGGAAAAAGATGAAAACATCTCAGATAAACAAAACCTGAAATAATTTACCAACTCCAGACCAGCTCTTCAGTGGTTCTGAAGGAAGTACTATACCAGGAAAACTAAAAAAGTCAGATGGACAGTTATAAGAGAACAAAAACCAACCAAGAAAATGGCTCACTTAATGATAGGGACAGGTCCAGAATATTGATAATAACATTGAATGTTAATGGATTAAATTCTCCAATTAAGACACACAGACTGACCGAATAGATAAAAACAAACAAAAACAAACAAACAAACAACAACAACAACAACAAACAGAAACCCTCTATCTGTTGCCTATAAGAAATGCACCGTATGGATAAAGACATACATAGACTAAAAGTGAAGGGTTAGAAAAAGATATTCCATGCAAATGGAAATCGAAAAAGGACTGGAGTTGTGATATTGATTTAAGACAAAATAGACTATACGAAGAGACAGAGAAGGGCATTATATAATACTAAATGGGCTAATTTATCAAGAAGACATAACACTTATAAATATCTATGCAGCCAACTCAGGAGCACCTAGATACATGAAGGAAAGACTGCTGGAGCTAAAAGGAGAGATAGGTGCAACACTATAATTGTTGGGGATCTCAATACTCCATTATCTCCTTTAGACAAAAAATAAACAGAGAGATACAGGGACTAAATTATAGTATAAATTAAATGGACTGGAGTTGTGATATTGATTTAAGACAAAATAGACTATACGAAGAGACAGAGAAGGGCATTATATAATACTAAATGGGCTAATTTATCAAGAAGACATAACACTTATAAATATCTATGCAGCCAACTCAGGAGCACCTAGATACATGAAGGAAAGACTGCTGGAGCTAAAAGGAGAGATAGGTGCAACACTATAATTGTTGGGGATCTCAATACTCCATTATCTCCTTTAGACAAAAAATAAACAGAGAGATACAGGGACTAAATTATAGTATAAATTAAATGGACTTGACAGGGATCTATAGAACTTTCCACCCTAAGATCACAAAATATACATTTTTTTTCTCACCCCAGCATGGAACCTTTTCAAAAATTGACCATATGATAAGGACACAAATCAAGACTTTCACTATTAGCAAAAATCAACTCAAAATGGATCAAAGATCTGAACTTAAGACCTGAAACTATAAAACTACTGGTGGAAAACACTGGGGAAGCTCTGGGAGACATTGGGGTAAGCAAAGACTTCTTAAATAAGATGCCCAAAGCATAAACAATAATCCCTAAAATAGACAAGTGGGACTACATCAGATTATGAAGTTTCTGCACAGCAAAGTAATTAATGTGAATTGACAACCCTCAGAATGGGAGAATATTTTTGTAAAACATACCTCAGACAAGGGACTGATAACCAGAATACACAGGGAACTCAAGCAGCTTACACAAAAAAATAATGACTAATGCAATTAAAAGATGGGAAAAATGAGCTGAACAAAAATCTCTCTAAGGAAGACATAGAAACAGCCAAAAAGCATATGAGGAAATGATCAACATCCCTCATCATAAGGGAGATGCAGATTAAAACTACAATGAGATACCACCTCACTCCTGTCAAAATGCCAAAGATTAAAAATACAAAAAGTGGTAAATGTTGGCAGGAATGTGATGAAAGGGGAACTCTCCTACACTGCTGGTAGGAATATACACTCATTCAGCCACTGTAGAAAACAATATGGAGGTTCCTCAAAGATCTACAAACAGAACTACCATTTGATCCAGCAATTCTACTTCTGAGTATCTACCCAAAGGATAGGAGAATGTTCATTTGGAAAAGTGCTAGCACATCAGTGTTTATTGCAGCATTATTCACAATTGCTAAGACATGGAAACAACCCAAATGTCCATGAACAAATGAACGGATGGAAAAAGTGTGGCACATATACTCTATGTAATACTATTCAGCCATTAAAAAAAACAAAAACAAACAAAAAAAACCCTGGCATTTTATAGAAAGTGGTCGAATATGGAAGATCTATTCCTGAGTGAAGATGTGAAAGAAAAATATTGTATGTATCTACTTAATATATTCCAACTATCCACACTTTATGGTATAGATGGAAATGTTGGAGGGTATAAAAGCAGTGAAAATAGTTATGGACACTGAAGACAGTGTGGAATGAGGTGGGAAAAGAGAAGAGTATAGAGGATGATAGCAAGAGAACAAATAGAGGGGCATGACATTAGTGGGACACAGAAATGGTTTATTACCTGTTGATGATAACATGTATAGTATTCTCAACTGAACTGGTCTGAGAAGTATTTCATGTTGGGTAAATTCTCTTTACAAGCCAAATTTTATATAGTGATTGAATGTTTAACAAAATAATGAGAACAAATAATAATAATAATCTGAAAAAATGATGAAAAGCTATTGATGATGAGGTGAATGGTAATGTCTTTGTCTTGACTAATATGCATGGTAATTGTGCGAGTAAAAGAAGTGCAATATATTATAAAAAAGATATTAAGAGGAAGTTTAATACCTTCACAATACAACTGAGTTCCAATACATGAATTTTGGGGAACACTCAAAACCATGTACTCAGAGAGTACATGGCTTGGAGACTGATAGACAGAAGTAACACTGACAAAGATAAAGTGATGATTGTAGCAACTGACTGACAGGTTGGAATCTCTCTGAGGAATTTCCTATATCCAGAGGTGAAGGCTTCCTCTCATTAAAAAATTGGGATTGCTTTCTCTAGCCACAGAGGCACTGGCATGGCGAGTAGCTTCCAGGAGTGCCAGGAGCTGAGTGGGTAGTGGATTTTCAACAGGGTAGTTCTGAGCATTGTCCCTGATTGCATAGCCTGCTGCTTCTTTTGTTTGTTTGTGTGTTTTTGTTTTGTTTATTTTTTTAGCCAGGACCCTCACCTCCTCACACCCCATCATCACTATGACATCATTCTGTGGCTCTCCAGCAATCTTTGAATACATTCATTTTCAGCCAACATCAGCCAGTCAACTTCTGTTGCTTGCCCCTGAGAGAACCCTGATTGACACTCTGATAAAGCCAAAGAAGGAAAGACTTTCCTGCAGGTTGAGAGGAATGATTTGGAAAAGGATTTGGGAGGTGGGTTTGTTGACTGTCTGGCATCATCCTCTTACAATCTTCTATCCTGTCATCCCAATACCTCTCTGTGCTTCCTGGAGAATGTTACTTTCTCTGGAGCCCTGTGAGGTGGGAAAGTTCATGTTCTCACACTACAGTAATCTGTCAGGAATGGGTGGTGCAGGGAGTCTGCAGGTTAGTCAGTTCCACATCAGATTTTGTGTCTTATCCAGAGAATCTCATCGAAGGTGAAGGCAGCAGTTTCTCTCCAGGTGCTCTGCTAAAGAGGGTGTGGCTAGTTTCCTCTACAAATCTGGACACCAGGAGAGAAACCCTAAATTTGGATTGAGTCAACCTGGTTCAGGAATTCTTACATATAAGACCTGAAAGAATGCTCGATCTTGACACTTAAAAATAGATAACAAAGGATTTGGGTTAAAAGAACTTGAACTCCCAATGCAGTGAACAAAATGGATCTTTCTGAATCATTCATTATTAAACAGAAATATAAGTAAAGATAGAAATAATATGCAGACATAGTGTTTTAAGACCAGTATGGTTTTGGCGTGAACAACCATAGCAATGAGTGACCGGGGAGTATCTCAGTACTGGGTTCCATTCAAATACTTTTCTATTAAGTCATATATAGTGAATTCTTTTCTGGATTCTGTTCAGATCTATGTCAATTAAAGTCAAAGGATATTTATTATATACTCATTTTCTGACAGGCACTGTGTTAAGTGCTGGGATCCATTGCATCTGCAACACAGTTTTCTCAAAGGGAGCTTTCAGTCTGTGGAGGGAGATGGGAAGTTATGTAACAAAGAGATGAGTAGCCATCTGGAATTGGGAGAGCCCCAGGCTGGCTGCGTCTCTGTCACAGTGACACTAAGAAGATAGTGACCAGTAGACTTTACTGAAATTATTCTAAGTCTGTATTTCAATAGTGTATCTATTGTTCTTTCATTTTGTCCCTCTATTTTCTATTTAACAGTGGCCAAAAAAGCCATTAAAATTGCAATATGACTCTCTCCCATACAAAATACTCCAGAGATGGAGGCCTCTTTCAAAATGCATCCTGGGAACATCTTCTCTGAACTGGTGGGAGGGTTCTGTAGTCCTTGCTGGATGCAAATTAGATAGCAGCTTTGCCGAAGTCATCCCCTATCCTGGGTAAAAATTTTTCATTTCCCACCATCGACTACCCACCCAGATTGTATAGCTGGAGTTATATAAGGCAAAATACTACCTTGCCAGATGTTTGCAGTTTCTGTGGCTTTTCTGTATGACATATGGTTCCAAAATCTTGTGAAAACAAAAGCCTTTAAAATTTTTACATATTTTCCCTTGGGCAGTAATCTCCCCTTCCCACTCCTTAAATAAAAGCATTGTCTTCAATTCGTTGACTTTCTCCCCCTCCTTGTTCCTCAGTAATCTTAGCCACAGAGGCTCACAGGATGTCGGAATTCAAAAGAGATCTTGGGATCATCCACTGTAATTGTTCCTGACTTCCTTTTGCTATTCTCAATGAGACTTTTCTTCAAAGCAGAGAGTCCAATATACAGAACAAAGGCGGAGCTTCTGTGTTTGAAGTGGAGAGTCAGGACACAGACCCTGCCTGCTGCCTTTCCCTGCACCCACACACAGTACTTCCCTAAGGCACCCAGTGACATCCTAATCAGTACTGCTCAAAGTAGGTCAGTGTCAGGCTGTTCCGTGGAGCTTCTTAGGAGACACAGCTTCTGCTTTCCATACCCCACCCTGGAAACCTCCAAATCAGATTCTCAGGCAGGGGCCTGGGAACCTTCATTTTACTAAAGCCCTCTGGTGAGTGTCCTAGTCATAAAACTGGAGAATCACTGCTGATCACTCCAGGAACATGCAGTGGTAACCCTTTATCTGCGGTTTCACTTTGTGGAGTTCCAGTTACCTGCTGCCGATGCTGAGTACATACAGTACAATAGGAGATTTCGAGAGACAGGGAGCACATTCACAAGACTTCGTCATGGTATATTGTTCTAATTATCCTAATGTATTATTAATGATTATTGTTACTGTGCCTAATTTATAAATTAAACCATATCATAGATATGTGTAAGGGGCCTTCAAAATGTTTTATGAAACATATACTCTATGAAAATAAAATTATACATGGGTTTTGAAGTTTTTTCTCCATCAAAATAAACTCATCGTTTAATTCAGCTTGTCCATGAACTTTTTGAAGTCCCATCTTGTGTATAGGAAAAAACAGTACATTATATATTGTATTTGATACTATCTTTGGTTTCAGGTGTTCACCGAGGGTATTCAAATCTACTCCCTGACCCTTCTAAGGGAGGGCTGACTATAGGTTAAAAACTGCTTTTCTGGAACAATTCCCTTATTTTACAGAGAAGGTCCCAGAGGAATGGAGTCACACTTCCTAAACAGATCCCAGACTTACTTTCATCTCTACATGGAAATGTGCTGAGTCTACATTAGGCTCCCAGAGACCACTTCCAGCTGCCTACATGGAGCTACCACTGGAATTTCAAACTACAGAGTCAAACCGAACTCACATTCAATTCAGGGGCAGTCTTCTAGAGTTCCAAGCCTGACCTGCTGATCTTAGACTGTGCCTCTGACCTGTGACTCTGGGGTAGGTGACTCCTGGCACCTCCCTGGTATCCTGGCCAATGCCCATCTCTTGGCATAGTCACTCCCATGAAACCACACTTATCTTTGCAGACCCTGCTCAATACCATATCCCTTCAGAAAGACCTTCCATGCTCACTGCTGCATGGATTCCTCCATTCTTTGTCCCTCATAACAGACAGCATGCTTTCTCCATCAGTGGTATCCAGGCTTGGCTGAACATAGCACACCTGGGGGCATCGTCTAAAAATTCCTACCTCGTCCCACTTGGTGATTCAGTTTAATGCATCTGGGATGAAGGTTAGGCATTGATATTTTTTAAGTTTAACCTATTGTCCACCTCCTCTCTGTGTGCCCTCATCAGCGAATCTAATGGGAAATGAAGGTTGAGAACAGTATTCTAATTTGAATAGAGCTTATTAGGGACACATTTTTCTCCCTAGCAAGACTCTAAGTTTTGCCAGTAAATGAACAATGTTCTGTTCACCTTTGTATTGAATTTCTTCCTTCCTTCCTTTTTGTAATTACTGAAGACTTACTGGGCTTCTACAGCATGCTAGATATTAAAGATACTACGCTGGGTTCTTGCTCTCTTGCACAGAGATGACAGACATGATTATTATTACCTCTTATCCCTTTAAGACTGTGATTTCATGAAATATTTATGCCTCACTTCAATATATACCCCTACGTCCTGAAGGGGAAGCAGAGTATGGTGCAAAGTACACTTATTTGGTCACTGGCTGACCTGTTTTGACATTTCCTAGCTGTATGGGTCAGCAGGTAGCTTCATTTCTCTCTAAACCTCAGCTTTGTTGTTCATTAAAAATATTTTATCTATAAGATTGTGTAGAATTGCAAGTGGGTGAGAAGCTGGTCAGGTGTTGCCAATGATTGCCAACCAATGTAGAGCTTTTTTTCTTCCATGAGTGTGAGAAAGACAAAGATGTATATAGAGAAAGCATTTCCAACAGGGTCTTCATGCTGCAATCCACTCCCAGCCTCAGAGAGCCCCAAACAATGAGCATGCATGCACACCTGGCATAGGCAGAGAGGTCTATGGACTCAAATCCTGAAACTGCCCATGTGGGTCAGCCTTGCAGAGTGGCATATTACTACTGTGGTAATTTCAGCCCCTCAGTGTAGAGCTTTGCCCATTTGCAGACAGCAGCTGGGCCTTGGTAGGCACATCCCTGGCTGTCTAGCTCTACTGGAGAAAATCAGGAGAGAGCAGCTTCTTTCTGCATATGGGACAAGGCAAAGCATAAAGATGAACTGACAATTTACTAAGTGATTTTTTTTTTAAGTCAAATGGGCAAATGTTTGAGTGTTTAAACATGCTGCAGTTTTAAGGCTTCCAGAAAAGGTTAGGCCAGATTTTACTTGTTGGTTAAATCTTTGAAAATATAAAGCAGAATAAGAAAGTTTAGCTAGTTTAAATCTTGTTTCTGAGAGTTTTATTTTTCATATTTTATTAATACTTTATTTTTTAAAGAATTGGTTTACTTGGGACCAGCAGGTGGCATGGTGGTTAAGGCACTGGATACTCTCACATGGCTGACCACAGTTTGAATCCTGGATCTGGTAGCTTGCTTTCTCACTTTTTCTCTCTCCCTCTTTCTGTGTCTCTCTCTCTCTGGTCAAATTAAAATAAATGAATGAATAAATAAAATTAAATAAATAATTTTTAAAAAAGAATTGGTTTACTTTATCTATTGTTGTTATTATTATTATTTGGAGAGGCTTTTGCTATAGAGTGTGTGCGCTCTCCAGAAAGACAGAGACAGAAAGTGAGAAATCACCCCTCAGGGGGGATGGCTAAGCTGCAATCCCTTCTCCTTTCTCCTCTGGAGATCTTAGGCACGCACGCACACGTGCCCAGCATGAGTTTAAGCCACCGGGTCCAGGACTCAAACCACGGTCGACTACATGGGAGTCCAGCGACATAGCCATTACGCCAACTGCTGGTCCCTTATTACTATTATTTTAATTAGAGAGAGAAAAGTTAGAAAACAATCTGCCAGTTATAGGACTTGAATTGCAATTGGTCATGTGGGAGTCCAGTGCCCTAAACACCATACCACCTGCTGGTCCCAAGAGTTTTTCTTTTTTTTTTTTTTTAAAGCAGGTCTAAATACTGACATTTGGCCACATGACAGCAAATCTTCCTTCCTGATATTAGTTCCAAGATTTACTTCTGTTTTCTACTTTGAGATCATAATTTCTAAAATCCGTGTTACAGAATTTTACAGCAGCCTTTTCTTATACATAAACTGAACTAGAGAAGAGCTTACAGGTTTCAAAGATGAAGTCCTTTTTGTTGTAAATGGGGTTAAAATGATGTTTCAAATGAGGCCATTTGACTTCTAGAGAAATGCCATTTAGTATCATTATCTTGTGTAGTTGTTGGGTGCTTATGGAGATGAGTGCTCAATCATCTGAGTCAAGGTATGAGTGGCTTAGCTGCTATTTCACCCCTTTTTATAATTGCTTTCCCTTTTATTTGTTTTTTTTTTTTAATCAGTGAATTAAATTGCACAGTAATATAGTCTCTCCTTTTGCAAGAGAAGTAAAGAGATTTGCACAATTTTGTGATGGAATAATCTGAATCTTCCCCTTTTTTAAAGTACCGAAGTGATTTTTTACCCAAAGCCACTAAAATTGTTCATTCTTAACCTGCCCTTACCTAAAATATAAAGTGTCTTTATTCACAAACCGCTGTAAGTTTGGCCTTGTAAAGGCAGCAGCATGGTCAATTTACAAAGGCAAGACAATCTGGAGAAGTTACCTGAGCCGTTACATCTAAGACATCAACTCTCCAGAGACTGGTGGTTCTTCCATGAGACAGATTTACCTCTTACTGCTTCTTAGTTTGACTGGAATCAAGAACGTGACATAATTATCATTATTTTTCATCAGAAATTTAAAACCGGACAGTGACAAATCAATTCTCGAGATACCAACTTTCACTTAGGAACAATCACCAGAGATCCCCCCATTGCTTGCCTTGGAAGTTAAAACGTGCCAAGAAACCTCAAAATGTCAAGGATTTAAAAAATCTCTCAGACTGGGGCCAGCAGATAGCGTAGCATACATCACTGGACTCCCATGGTGGTTTGAGTCCCAGACCTGGTGACTTGAAAATCACACCAAGTACTTGTGCTTGCGTGCCCAAGATGCAGGAAGGAGAATGAAAGAGAAAGGATTTGCTGCTGCGTAACCATGTTCCCCCCACACCCCGATAGCCTCCACCTCTCCCCCACCCCCGTGATTTCTCACTTTCCCTCTCACTGTCTCTGTCTCTCTGGTGGAGTGCACATGCCCTAAGACAAAATAAACCTCTGAAGAAAAAAAACAAAATACTCTCTCAGACTATTTTTCAAAGGGGAAAAAGGGGAAGTGGTGGTGAGTGGGATGAGGTTTCCTTGGCTGGCAAGAACTCTGAACAAAGAGGGTGGTGCTGAGGCTGGAGGTTAGCAAGTCTTGAATAGCTCTATTAGAATAGCCATTGGATCAATGTGAAACTTAATACTTTAATGACTAAGCTCCTCTTGAGCTCTTGTTTTAATTCAGAAGTCCCCTGAGAATCACTTTCTTTTTTCAATCTAATCTTCCTGAGAGAGGAGAAAGGCAGGGTGTAACTGTGACTCAAGGGTTGGCAGGGTATAGAGCTTCCCAAGGGCAAGTGGCCTACCCCAGTCCTGGGGCAGGCAGCAGAGGGTGGCAGTCCAGGACAAGAGTTCTAGAGTCAGCTTCTTCCCCACCTGTATAACCTGAGCTGAGCTACTTAGATGCTTGAAGTCTTGATTTCCTCCAGCCCATTAACAGGAAATGGGATAATCACATAGAACATGTAATGCAATGGTTGGAGCATAGTGAATACCTTCTCATTATCGGGAATTTTAATCAAGTTTATCTTCTCAGTGTCCAACAATTTACTTTGACTATCAGGGCATTTTGGGTGAATGGTTGTTACCTAAAGGACACTTCATGTTAGTCCCTGCTGGGACTAGCCAGTGAATTTACCATCATCGTCATCGTCCGACATTTTTAATGGACGGAGGCAATCTGAAGGCACAGGAAGCTTCTCTACCTGTGCTCCTGCATCCACCTAGGCTGAGTCTACAGGGTGGCCCTGACCTTCAAACACCCAACACCCAAAACATGAACTTGGTCCAATAAAATGGATCAGCATCCACAGAACTTCTAAAAGAAATAATCCCCACTTTGTCTCCCCAAAATGATGCCAAAATGGCTCTCATTTTTTTCCAGGTTAGTGCAAGTCTGTTTTTTAGCTGAGTCAGAATAGTTTGTGAGTCTGCATAGCCAGGGAGAAGTTGGCAGAAAACGATGTGCTTCCTGGGCTTGCTGTCTTCATAACCTTCTGCTAAGAGCTCAATTTGGAGAAGGCAAGGCAGTTTAATAACAACCAAAGGATAATTTCAGCTGAGAAGGAAACAGACCTCCACATTTTTCCAGAAACTATTGCATGAAATTCAACATGCTACTCATGTGGTATTTCCAATATGAAATCCAGAAATCCTGAACTGAAACCAGAGAGCTTATTTCTCATACCTTCTTCTCATGGATTCATTGGCTTCCAAACATCAAAATATTATTAAACATTATTAAAAAAAAAAAACGTTATGCGCCAGGCTAGCTGTGTGGCTTGGTGGTTAAAGCAGATGGATTCTACATGGCTGACCATGCATTTGAGTCCTGGACCTGGCAGCTTGTGAAACATGCCAGGCACATGTGTGTACATGCCTAAAGTCCCAAAAGGAGGGAAGAATGAAGGAGAAAGGATTGTGAGGTAACCATGCCCCATGAGGAGTGATTTCTTGTATTCTCTCTCTGTTTCTGTCTCTCTCTGTCTCTCTCTGATAAGTACACACACCCTGTGATTGAAGAAAAAAAAAGCAAATAACCTACTACCTGTCAGGCAGCCGAGATACAAAGACAAAACACAATCTCCACCAAGGTGCTAGAATTGAGAGGAGGAAAATTGTGTAAACTCACAAATATAAAATGTATCACATACATGGTATGCGGGGGGTGGGGTGAGGGGTGTTCAGGGACTTGAAAGATTAGATTAGGTTGCTATGGGATCCATGAGTGTTAAACTGACTCTTTTTTTTTTACCATATTCATATAATTTTTATTACACTATATTGTTATAACTTCTAACAAATATATGAATAGAAAAAAAAACCTAGAGTACATATAGAGTTTGGTAATATTTGCAATTTTAGGCATGCATTGGGGGTCCTGAAACATCGTATCGCATGCAGATGAGGGGTTATGTACTGTAATTCCTTACTAAACTTTGGACAAGTCACTTATTCTCTGTTCCCTAGTTCATACCTTAAAAATGAACATAACTACACACAGGGTTGTTATGAGGATTAAATCAATTAATAATGGTTTAATAATAAAGTACTATTAAAATATTGCACCGAGGTACATAAAAATGTCATTTACGTGTACATTAAATAATGTTAGGACAGTAGAAAAGAGAGTTTTTGCCCTTTTTGCTCACTGAAACAATTAAATAAGAAAAAGCAAGTCACCTTTCATTTCTTCCACCAAAAGTTTATCACATATTTGTTTCTCATATGTTTCTATATGTTCCAGAGATTCCTGAAATAGATCTGCTTCTCTCATCACTTGATTCTGGTATAGTATCAGTTCACTATATTCATAGTCTATTTTGTCGGGAGGAACTTGCTGAGTTTGTCTAAATTCTTCCAGCAGTTTTAGTGCCATATCATAATCTTTCAGCAACTGGTAGGCAATAGCATATCCAATCCAGGAAGCACGCTGTGTTGGACGCAACTGAAGAAGCTGGTATCTTGTCTCTCTGTAACCTTCAAGGTCTCTCATTTGGATCTGCAACAAAGAAAGATCCCTCAGGATTTGCAGATTATCTAATTTGAGGGCATTTCGGTAACACTTAATAGCTTCATCGTATTTCTTATCAGAACGCTGCAAGAGTCCATATACGTGGCTCTTGACGTCATTACGAAGTCCTTTAGGAACAAATTCATATGCTTCTTTTTCTCCTAAGCAGTTCAGTGTTAATCCTTTCACGGCCAAAGTCTCTCCATGTTCGGCAAATTTGGGGTTCGAAAGGATTATCTTGCAAAACTTGAGGCCGTTTTTGTACTGCTTCTGTTCATAACATTTCAAGATGCATTTAGAAAGGTTGCTCTCCTTTGGGCGGCAGCTGCACGGTCGGTCGGCATCGTGGCGGCTGAGCGCGGGAGGCCACCGCGGGCCCAGGAGCGCAGGCGAAGGCTTACTCCATGGCCCTAGAGTTGGGCCGGGGTTGGCAGGACTGGCAAAGGAGAGGGAAGGCAGCCAGATAGGACATACTTCGGCTCGGGCACTCTGGAGTCAGCGGCGGCGCTCCCGCGCGCTGCAAGATCTAAACTGACTCTTGAAAGGTAAGTGCTGATCCACAGCCACAGCTACAAGCTGGCCCGGGATAGCACAGAAAGAAGGGGTTGAGAAAGCACAAAGCCAGGGCAGAATGAAACGGATCATGGGCACACATGCACAAATGCCTGGCATGTTTTTCGAGCTGCTGGGTCTGGGACTCCACTGGCACAGTTGATCATGTGAAATTCAGCTGTCTTAACCACCACATATCTGACTGCCCCCAGATCTGGCGTTTTGTTTTTGTTTTGTTTTGTTTTGTTTTAAGAGAGAGTTTTTTGCTATAGGATGTTTGCGCTATTCAGAGACAGAGACAAAAAGCAAAAGACCACCCCTGAGGGGGGATTGCCATGCTGCAATCCCTTCTCCTCCCTTTTCCTCTTGGGATCTTGGGCACGAACACACACGCACACACGTGAGTTTTAAGTCGCTGAGTCTGGGACTCGAACTAGGGTTTACTACATGGGGCTCCAGCAGTGCAACCATTGTGCCATCTGCTGGTCTCTAGATTCTGCATTTTAACAAGCTCCCCAAGTAACAGATATGCTTCTTGAGAAACATTATTCTAATACAGCTTCTCCCTTTTGCTTCTTCATAACAATTATTCACTTCATGACTGTATGGCATTCAACACCCACAATCACAGAAGCAGTGGGCTAAACCAGGCCATGCAGTTCACATCTACAGGAAGATCACTGTAGACATGAAGTCTTCATCTGTGATAATAATCTGTTCCATAGTTGGAATTCAATCAGATTGAACAAAATTAAATTGGCAGAATTGGGACCTTGCACTGAAACAAGGTCAAAGCTTGTTGGATGAGAAGTTTAAATAATAATGACCTCCTGACCTCCCTAGATGATCCCTGTACTCAATTGATTGAGACACAGGATCCTCAGGCATTTGGTCAAACATTATTTTGGGTATGTCCGTGAGAGCGTTTTCATATGAGATTAACAAAGACTGAAGCAAATGCCCACGAACAGATGAATGGATTAGAAAACTTTGGCACATGTACTCTATGAAATACTACTCAGCCATAAAAAAAAAGACCCTGGCTTTTGACAGTTAGTGGATATATATGGAAGATTTACTGCTGAATGAAGCAAGCCAGGCTATGAGGGAGAGACATTGCATACTTCCACTTATTATGTACCGAGTATACGCACTCTATGACCGAAACTGAATGACTAAAGGATATAGAAACACAATAAATGATTGTGAATACCAGATATAGGGTGGGAAGAGGGTGGGCGAAGGAATAGAGTCTGAGACAGGACATTAAGGAGAAAAATAGAGAGACATAGCATTAATGGGACAAAGAAATGGGGTATTATCTATTGAAGATAACTTACAGTATTATCAACTGAACTGGGGAGAAATGTACACATGCTGGAATATTTACTTTGCAAGCTGAATAATGTGATTGAATGTATAAAAGAACATGAAATAAAGTAAAATTTTAAAAAAAACAGACTGAAGCAGATTACCCTCCGTAATGTTGATAGGCCTCGGACAATCAGTTGAAGTTTTAAATAGAACAAAATAAATAATAGGTAGAGGATTGACCATTTTTGAGGTACAAGATAGCAATATGGCTATTAAGGTGATTCTAGTGAATTTTGAAATGGAAATGAGAAGCATATTATTGGAAACTGAATATAAAATTGGAAGGAACTTGAAAAAAAAAAAAAAAGAATGAAAAATGAGTGTTTGCTGGGTAGTCAGGGGAGAGAAAGGATTAGTCCAGACACTGAGTGAAACATAAGCAAAAATACTGAGAGAAAGTGCTTAACTTTATTTTTTCAAGTTTTTCTTTTTGCAATAAGTGCCTGCACTTGCCAGAGACAGGGAGACAGAGAGACACAAAGACACAGAGAAATAAAGTGAGAAATCACCCCCTCAGAGGAGATGGACATGCTGCAATCCCTTCTCTTCCATTGCCTCTTGGAATTTTGGGCATGCATGTGCATACATGAGCCTGGTATGATTTTCAAGCTGCCAGGTCTGGCCCCAAAACAACCTGACTTCTGTGGTCATCAGCAATCAGTTTGGCTTAAACCTGACTGTAGCATAGGCTATGATGAGGGAGCAGAGATTTTAGCTCTCATCGTTACCCTTCATCCCCTACCCCTCACCTCCATTTGTCCTCCCAATTTGTCCTCCTCCATCAGGCAGGATTCCTGGTTTTATGCACCAGAAACCAACTCTGGCTATTTTAAGCACAAAGGAGTGTTAAAGGAGAGATACTACTTAGACAGAACAAATTGACAATAAGGAAAAATGGAATAATTTTTCAGTATGAGTTTTTTTTATACTGCAATTTTTTTTGAAATTCATACATAATTTTTTTATATTTTCCATGAAGTTTCTGAAGCCTCATTGTGTATGTATTTATCTATGCTCCTTACTAAAAGCTCACAGAAGGCACAGTAAGACAGTAAGGGATTTTTTAAAAGATATAACACATAGAGAGGGTGAAAATGGGAAAAGAGATTTAAAAATAACTTTTGGAAGCTGGAAAAGGAAATGATTTACTAGTACTTGACACAGGAGACCTAAGGAAACAAAATTCCTTCTATAGAGAAAGGGAGACAAAATCTACTGTACAATTTGGCTTGCACCCGTAGAAGTCCTGAGTGGCTCAGGAATTAGTGTTACGAAGTCACTCTGAAAGTGGGATAGAAATGAGGCTGAAACAGAAAGATGATGTGAAGCCTGCTAAGTGGGAGTTGGACCTCCTAAACCCTCTCCTACTCCAAAGAGTCAAAAAGCTGCTCTCACTGCCACCCATCAGGAGGCTAGATGCTTGTTCTTTGGAAAAGGTAAAACAAGATACCTAGGGTGAGGATAATAGGCACCGATGAGGGTAGGAAGAGTCTAATGAACACAAGGCATTGAATGATGGTGTATATATTAAATGTTGGTAACTCGACCCTCTTCCCATAATAAGGTCCCAGAATGCTGGCATGTAGGCTCATACCTTTTAAGTAGGAAATAGAACATTTTGTTAATTTTTATTTTTTCTCTATTCATAATAGAATGGGTGTGCATGTATGTCAGAGAGAGAGAGAGAGAGAGGAGCTGACTGCAGTGGGGATTTAAACTAATTTCTGATCCAGAAAGAAAGAAGGGAGATAATAAAGTGAAAAGTAAAACTAATACAATAATTTAAGGACATTTCCCCAAACTAAAGCTCCTGTGTTTCTAGACAAAGTAATTATGTTAAAAGGTTCTAGAAGGAAATAAAAGAGTGTGTACAAAATATCAAGACTTAGAATGGTACCAGGTTTCTTAAAAGGAATCTGGAAAATCGAAAGTGATGAATTGACATTTTCAAAATTTCAGGTAAAGGGCCTCCTAACCTCAAATTCTATTTTGAATCATACTATTGACGGTGAAATGAAACGTTCCAGAAAAAATATTTGTGGTAGGGGTGGAGTGGGGAGGGGAGGGGTGGCTTTAGGGTGTATGTACTCACCAGAGAGACATAGACAGTGAGAGGGAAAGTGAGAAATCACCCTCTGGGGGAATAGCCATACCACAATCTCTTCTCCTACATTCTCCTTCCAGGATCTTAGACACACACACACATACACACACACACACACACACACACACACACACGTAAACCCGGTATGAGTTTGAAGCCATTCAAACCATGGTCAGCCATGTGGAGGTCCAGCAACATAACTGCTATGCCACCTGCAAGTCCCAAAATGTTTCAGAAATTTTACCATAAAATACTTAAGTTCTTGGAGAGAGCTGCTCCATAACCTAGTGGTGTATATATTAAATGTTGGTAACTTGATCCTCTTCCCATAATAAGTTCCCAGAATGCCAGCATCCAGGCTCATACCTTTCAAGTAGGAAATAGAACATTTTGTTAATTTTTATTTTTTCTCTATTCATGATAGAGTGGGTGTGCGTGAATATCACAAGGCCAACTGCAATTAGAATCTTGGCTTGAAAAATATGCTGGGCTTGTACATGTATATACCCGAAATCGTAACAGGATGGAGAAATGGACGAGAAAGGATTATGCATGACCACACTCCATTGAGGAATACTTTCTCCCTCTCATTCTCTGTCTCTCTCTAGCTAGTGAGATTTTAATTGCCTTTGACACTTAAGAAAAAAGTTTTTTTCTGGAGGATTTGTTCTATCAAACAAGAGAGTAGACCAAAAGGGAAAGGCAGTAATACAAATGTAAAAACACAACATTCTGTAAGGGAATCTCAAATGCGAAAGTTCCCAGTTCAAGCCTAGAGACCTCCTTGAGTACACCAGGCACATGTTAGCCCATGATTCAAAGCTAGCTGAAGGCTGGGGGCTGTTTCATTGCATCAAGAACCTTTTGGAGGGAACCAGCAGTTAGCGTAATGGCTATGTCGCTGGACTCCCACGTAGTCGACCGCAGTTCGTGTCCCGGACCTGGTGGCTTAGAACTCACGCCGGGCGCGTGTGCATGCGTGCCCAAGATCCCGAGAGGAGAATGGAGGAGAAGGAATTGCGGCGTGACCATCCCCCCTGAGAGGTGATGTCTCACTTTCTGTCTCTATGTCTCTCTCTGTCTATCTGGCGAGCGCACGCGCCCTATAGTGAAAAAAACTCTCAAAAAAAAAAAAAAAGAACCTTTTGGAGGTGTTGTTATTCTCTCTTGCTAATGCAAGAAATTAAACCCTTTTTGTATATTCCATTTACTATATATCATTATAGCTTGTAAAATAAATTTTTCCAGCATGAATACACTGTATGTTAGTCCAGTTAAAGATATTATCATACACATTATCATCAACAATTTTCCAATTTTGTGTCCCTTAAATGTTTTGCTTCTTTCTTTTCCCCCTTGATTCCCTTCCTTTTACCCTCCCCCATTTCCCTTTCTCCTCCTGCATTGTCTCTAGTATCTGCAATTGTTCTCCACGCCTTTATTTCTTCCAATCTTTTGATTTCTGCCATAGAGTGCACACATTCAGTATATATTAAGTGGGGACGTACAATGTTTCTCTTTCATAGTCTGGCCTGCTTTGCTTAGCAGTAGTAAACCTTCCATATTCATCCACTTTCTATTGAATGCCAAAGTCTTATTGCTTTTTTGTTTGTTTGTTTTATGGCTGCATAATATTCTACAGTATGTATGAGCCACACTTTTTCAATCCACTCATCTGTTTGTGGACATTTGGGGTGGTTTCATGTCTTCGGTGTGAATAATGCCACAATAAACCCAGATGTGCAAGCACTTTTCTGACTGAGTATATTCCTATCCTTTGGGTAGATACCCAGTAGTGGAATTGTTGGATCATATATGGTAGTTCTATTTATAGGTCTATGAGAAACCACCATATTCTTCACAGTGGCTGGACTAATTTACTTTACCATGAACAGTGAAGAAGAGTTTCCTTTGCACCACAACCTCACCAGCACTGATTTATCAGTTTTTATTATTTTAATCTTCGTCATTCTGACTGGGGTTAGGTGGTATCTCATCGTGGTTTTGATTTGCATTTCCCTTATTATAAAGGATGTTCAGCATTTTTTCACGTGCTCTTTGGCTGTTTGTATGTCCTCTTAGAGAGTTGCTTTTCAGACTTATATTTTGTGGATAAGTTACTTGAGTTCCCTGTATATTCTGGTTACTAGTCCTTTATCTAAGGCATAGTTTGCAAATATGTTCTTCCATTCTGAGGGTTGCCAATTCACTCTAATAATTGTTTCTTTTACTGAACAGAAGTCTTTAACCTCATGTAATCCCACTTGTCTGTTTTTGGGAGTATCGCCTGTGCTTTATGAGACTTATTTAAGAAATCTTTGCCTGCTCCAAAGTCTCCAATAGTTTCCCCTGCATCACCCACCAGTAGTTTTGTAGTTTGAGCCCTTAGGTTTAGATATTTTATCCATTCCATTTTGTTAGTGGTGAGAGATAGGGGTCCAGTTTATCTTTCTGTAGGTGGATACCCAGTTTTTCCAGCACCATTTGCTAAAGAGATTTTCTTTTCCTCATTGGATTGACTGATGCTCTTTGTCAAAAATCACTTGACTGTATGTTTTGAGTTTATTTCTGGGGTTTCTATTCTATTCCATTAGTCCACACACCTATTTTTGTGCCAGTACCATGCTGTTTTGATTACTACAGCTTTGTAATATATTTTGGGATCAGGGAGTGACATGCCTCCTTTTCCACTGTTCTTGTATAGCAGTGCAAGGGTCTTTTTTTTTTTTTTTTTGAGAGATTTTTTGCTATAGGGCGCGTGCGCTCGCCAGACAGACAGAGAGAGACAGAGAGACAGAAAGCGAGAAATCACCCCCCGGGGGGGATGGTCACGCTGAAATCCCTTCTCCTCCATTCTCCTCTCAGGATCTTGGGCACACACGCACACGTGCCCAGAGTGAGTTTTAAGCCACCGGGTCCGGGACGCAAACCACAGTCAACTACGTGGGAATCCAGCGACATAGCCATTACGCCAACTGTTGGTTCCATGTGCAAGGGTCTTTTTATGATTTCAAACTAATTCTATGATTATTTTTTCTAAATCTTTGAAGAATATCTCTGGTAATTTGATTGGAATTGTATTAAATTTGTAGATTAATTTGGGTAAAATTGACATTTTGATTATTTTAATTCTTCCAATCCAGTAACATGGATGTCTTTCTACTTTTTTGTGTTGTTTTCAATTACTTTTTTTAGTTTTTCATAGTTTTTCTTGTAGAGTTCTTTGACGTCTTTGGTTAGGTTTATTCTTAGATATCTTAAACTTTTTGTGGTTATTGTAAATGGAATTGCTTTCTTCTATTCTATCCCCATCTGTCGTTCATTATTGGTATATAGAGATGCTACATATTTTTGTATGTTGATTTTGTCTTGCTTCTTCAGTGTATTCATTTATCATTTCTAGAAGTTTTTTTGTGAATTCTTTTGTGTGTGTATGTGTGTGTGTGTATGTTTTGTTTGTTTGTTTTGCTTTTAGGTTTTTGTCATAGAACACATGCACTCACCAGAAAGAAACAAAGAAAGGCAAAGAGGGAACTTGAGAAATCACCCCCAAGGGGTGATCACCACACTGAAGTCCCTTCTTTTCCATTTTCTTAGGGTTTTGGGATTGCACACACACACACACACACACACACACACACACACACACACACACCTACTGTGATGTTTAAGCCACAGAGTCCAGGAGTTGAACCATGGTCAAGCATATTGGAGTCCAAAACTTTAGTCACCATGCCATCCACTGGCCCCCAAAATAAATACACTTAAAAATATTGACAAATTAAAAAGGAAAAAGAAATGCCATAGTCAAGAAATAGGGATTAGGGATCAGCAGATGGTGTAATGGTTATGTCACTGGACTCCCCCATAGTTGACTGTAGTTCGAGTCCTAGACTTGGCAGCTCAAATTTCACACCAGGTACATATGCATACTTACCCAAAATCCCAAGAGAAGAATAGAGGAGAAGGGACTGTGGTGTTGCTATCCTCCCTGGGAGTGATTTCTTGCTTTCTGTCTATCTCTCTCTGTCTTTCTGGTGAGTGCACATGCCCTATAGCAAAAAAATCTTTCTTAAAAAAAAAAAAAAAAAAAGAAAGAAATAGGGGATTAAATATGAGAGAGAGAGAGAATATTAACCTCCAGGAAAATAATGAAGAAAGATTGAATAAAACCTGTGCATCAGCCTAGAGAGCAATTTAGCGTGAAGAAATAGAGGAGAGAAAGGAGGACTTCAGAGGGCATTTTTTGAAGATAGAAAAAGTAATAGAATGGACATGTTTTTTGATAGGTACTAATGTATTGAGAAGAGATTCAGAGTTTACCAGCAGGTTTGGCAATAGCGATGGGTACATAGAACACCATGTAAAGGAACAAATGAGGCAACTATTAAACAAAGGGATTATAATTGTGGTCTAATAAATGCACAGCTGTAAATAACTTTTCATGCTCCTAATGATATAAACATTAAAAACTTAACCAGAAACTAAAAGAATCACATTGCGATGATGGGTTGTGTATGCATGGGAAGGAGTTTTGGGAGGAGGAGTGCTGCTTTTCATAAGTATTTTATAACTATGGAACTCTTAAAATGAAGTGCATTGACACAAGTAACATCTTGGACATTTATTAGTAGGACACAAAGGGCTCACAGACTCTGGGAAGTGGATGGAGACATCTTGGAGAATGGGAGGGAATTAAGGGGGTTCAGAGGCCAGGGAGCGGAATGTGTGGCTGGCATGCTGCCTGAGTGCCAAGCCCACTTCCTCCTCCTGCAAGCAGCTGGGTGTACTTATTTTTGCTATAGAGCACATGTGCTTACAGGAGAGACAGAGAGAGACAGAGAGACAGAAAGTGTCTCACCCCCAGGGGAGTGGCCGCACTGGAATCCCTTCTCCTCTATTCTCCTCTCAGGATCTTGGGCACACACGCACATGAGCCTGGCATGAGTTTTAAGTCACCGGGTCTGGGACTCAAACCACAGTTGACTATGTGAGAGTCCAATTATGTAACCATTACATCATTTGCTGGTCTCCAAAATGAGATATTTCTGTTTCTGAGTATTAAAGGAGATCAAAATCCTTTTTTTTCCCCTACAGTCTCATTTATTTTTCCAGAACTCATCAATGACAAGTATTATCTCCATATAAAGAGTGGGAAATTGAGACAAGCACCACAAGAAACTAGAAATCCCAGGTTTCAGAAACTGAAGAGGTAGGAGCCAGGGCTGGCATCAGTCTCAGCAGCTTTCTGCTGAGATTGTCGTGCATGTAGGGCTGCTCACACTCACCTCTGAGGGTGTGGCCATCCCCCCTGGGGAGTGATTTCTCGCTTTCTATCTCTCTGTCTCTCTCTGTCTTTCTGGCGAGCACATGCACCCTGTAGCAAAAATCTATCCAAAAAAAAAAAAAAAAAAAAATTTTTTTAAAAAAAAAAAAAAAAAAAAGAAAGAAATAGGGGATTAAATATGAGAGAGAGAGAGAATATTAACCTCCAGGAAAATAATGAAGAAAGATTGAATAAAACCTGTGCATCAGCCTAGAGAGCAATTTAGCGTGAAGAAATAGAGGAGAGAAAGGAGGACTTCAGAGGGCATTTTTTGAAGATAGAAAAAGTAATAGAATGGACATGTTTTTTGATAGGTACTAATGTATTGAGAAGAGATTGAGTTTACCAGCAGGTTTGGCAATAGCGATGGGTACATAGAACACCATGTAAAGGAACAAATGAGGCAACTATTAAACAAAGGGATTATAATTGTGGTCTAATAAATGCACAGCTGTAAATAACTTTTCATGCTCCTAATGATATAAACATTAAAAACTTAACCAGAAACTAAAAGAATCACATTGCGATGATGGGTTGTGTATGCATGGGAAGGAGTTTTGGGAGGAGGAGTGCTGCTTTTCATAAGTATTTTATAACTATGGAACTCTTAAAATGAAGTGCATTGACACAAGTAACATCTTGGACATTTATTAGTAGGACACAAAGGGCTCACAGACTCTGGGAAGTGGATGGAGACATCTTGGAGAATGGGAGGGAATTAAGGGGGTTCAGAGGCCAGGGAGCGGAATGTGTGGCTGGCATGCTGCCTGAGTGCCAAGCCCACTTCCTCCTCCTGCAAGCAGCTGGGTGTACTTATTTTTGCTATAGAGCACATGTGCTTACAGGAGAGACAGAGAGAGACAGAGAGACAGAAAGTGTCTCACCCCCAGGGGAGTGGCCGCACTGGAATCCCTTCTCCTCTATTCTCCTCTCAGGATCTTGGGCACACACGCACATGAGCCTGGCATGAGTTTTAAGTCACCGGGTCTGGGACTCAAACCACAGTTGACTATGTGAGAGTCCAATTATGTAACCATTACATCATTTGCTGGTCTCCAAAATGAGATATTTCTGTTTCTGAGTATTAAAGGAGATCAAAATCCTTTTTTTTCCCCTACAGTCTCATTTATTTTTCCAGAACTCATCAATGACAAGTATTATCTCCATATAAAGAGTGGGAAATTGAGACAAGCACCACAAGAAACTAGAAATCCCAGGTTTCAGAAACTGAAGAGGTAGGAGCCAGGGCTGGCATCAGTCTCAGCAGCTTTCTGCTGAGATTGTCGTGCATGTAGGGCTGCTCACACTCACCTCTGAGCAACCATGAGTGGAATACGTCTGCTTCTCTTCCCAGAATCAGAGAGACTCCAGGGTCTGTGCATGTCAGGAATAATTCAGGTGAACCATTTTATCCTGGAGCATTTTCTTCTATTGGAAAAACATTTTGGATATGCTTTGCTGTCATTCACTCATCAATTCATTCAAAGATATTTGTGGAGCTTCTGCTGTGTGCCAGGCACTGGATATGAAAATGAACCAGACATGGACTAGCCTTTCTTCCAGAAGCTCATAGTCAGTGGGAGATGGCAGGCCCAGGAACAGAGCATAATACAACCAGCGTGCTGCAGCCACAGGAAAAAAACCAAAGGGCTTTGTGGGACAATGAGATGAGACTAACCCAGCTTGTAGAGGTCAGAGAAAGTCCCTACAGGAGGACAAACTGCTCAGGCTGGGAGGATAAAGGGTACTCTGCTGAACAGAAAGGGATCTTTTAAAAGTATATGCCATAGGTAGGAAACAAACCCTACTTGGTATCTCAGGTACTTCAAGCTTCACCCAAGATATCTTCCTTATAGCAGGAGATCTCAAGGAGAGATTCCCTATTTTCCACTCTGTCAGTGATGTTCCCCTCAACATAGAGGCCAGGGTGTTCTAGGGAACAGCACACAGCACTGAAAGCGGCACATCCTGAGCTATCACTGACAGCATAAGGCTGTAACTGAGGCTGAACACTGTCCAGTCCACCAGGAAACATGCAAGCAAATGGCCAAGGAGTAAAGGTCTCAGCATCAAGGGCACCAGGATCCAAATCCTTTTGATCTCAGAACCCTACAGAAAGGAAAGAGTTGAAGAAAGTCATCACAGGGCCAGCGATGATGGTGCAGTGGTATCACAGCACTGCATGATGCAGGACCCGCGTGGGAAGATCCCGGGTTTATATCTGGAGGTCTCTCTGCATATGCTGGGTGCATAAGTGTGTGCCTGTGACCCTGGGCTGACTGAGGCTGGGAGTGGTTTGTGGCATGAAGACATGAAGAATACAATGGGGATACCTGTCTTTCTTCTCCTCTCTCTGCCTGTATCTGGTGTGTGTGTGTGGTTGGGGGCGGGGGGGAGATTTTTTTTTTTTTTTGCTATAGGATATATATACTCGCCAGAGAGACAGAAAGTGAGAAATTACCCCCCAGGGGGGAGGGTCATGCACAATACCTTCTCTTTCATTCTCCCCTCAGGATTTTGGGCATGCACGCAAATACTCATGCCCAGCATGAGTTTCAAGCTGCCAGGTCTGGGATTTGAATTGTGGTCAACCACTATACCACCTGCTGACCCCAAAATAAACTTTTTTTTTAAAGGTAATTGTATTGTTATTGCAAAGAAAGAAAAACGTCTTTTGTTTGACCATAATTTAGAGGGCAAAAGAAAGAGTCAGTCTTTTTTTTTTTTTTTTGGGGTGGGGGGGAACGTGGTATTGGAAAAGTCATATTAGAAAAAGAGAAAAAATATGTCATGACTTCCAACAACCTAATATCTATCTTCCCAATTCAAACCGTGGAGTTAGACCCTCTTGTAATTATAGAATACTTTCTGACGTTTGAGGACTTGCTTCTCGGAACCCCCAGTACACAACAGTTAAGGGTCATTCAGCTGCCAGCATGTTTGGGCAAACCTCTCCAAAGAGCTCCAATCTGCTCATTCTAACTGTGGAGATGCTGTTGAGTGGGGTGTGGGTTTCAGTGAAAAGTTCTTATTCTATTATAATTACACTTGTTTCATCAGGTTTTTGGTGGGATGGCCAGTTCTTTTGTGTAGGTGAGAGATGAGGTGGAGAATGGATAATGGGGGGACAGAGAGGTGAGATTTGAGGAGGCAGAGAGCTATCAGGTTGCTTAAGGTAATTTTCTGCTGATCAGGAGTAGACAGCCACTGTAACTACTTCCTAGAAGCTTGAATGTGTTTCCTTTTGGCGGTAACATAGATAATAACCTAGAGTCAGAGAAGTAGCTGATTGGAGCAGAGAGGAGAGTGGCTTGTTGGGAGCAATAACACAACACAGCTCTAACTGGGGTTGGGTATGAGAGCAGTAAAGAAGATTATTAGATGAAGGTACTTCATAGCCCAATAGTTCCAGGAACTGGTTTAATGTAACAACATTGTTAAAAAAGGAGAAGAAGAAGAAGAAAAGAAGAAGTCACAGCCTTTTACAAGCAAGAAAAAACTCAAAATTTACAACTTGTGTTTTCACATATCTACATACAGTCAAAGCCGCGCAGTAACTGTCCACCATAAATTTCCCACAGATTTGCCTCAAATAATCTGGCAGTGTAGTCAGACTGACCTCCATGCTGACGGAGAACACATTCTTTCATAAACAAGATTGCAGCCAAGAAAATAATTAGATAGCAATCATTAAAGAAGCTTTGGACTGACTGGTCAGTTGTGATTTCTTTTTTGCAGCAAGGATGCAGGGAGCTCAGCTGGATCTGACAGTGAGAGCTGGGCACTCCAGCACTCTCGGATACATGCACCTTTCCAGTCTAGTTCACACGGAGACAGCAGGGAGTGTGACAGCTCCAGCAGCCACTGGACTCCACTCAACATCAGCCCAGGGTTACAAGCCTTGGAACTCTTTACAAAATCCAGAATTACCTAGGAAAGCAACATAACAAGCAATGAATTTGACCAGGACAAGCTCCTGAGTTTATTCAAAATGGCACCACAGTATTAATCAACCACAATTTTCATGCCATTAGAGTTAGGCCTAATGAGTTTTAATAGCCTAGTCATGATAAATCCATGGATTATTACTGTCAGTGATTCTTATGGAAGAATGAAAAAATCTTTTAATTAGATACAGACCATGTTAGTGTGAACCTGAGTTACAACTAGGTATTTTCCTCTTACAAAGGCAAAGTCCACAGAGATTTGATGCTATTAGTCAGTTAAACAGAACCTCTGGTCTCCAAAGGATCCCACGCATAGCTTGGCTGAAAACTTCATTCTGTGACTTTTGACTGTAAGTGAAATCACTCCTATGGCTGTCTTTTCAGCCCTGCACTTGCACATCCACAGGAGGACATGTCAAATATTCCCCAGAGCCTTGAGTAGCTTTGTGTCTCTTTTATCACAACCTCCTCCAGTTTCTTACTACTATGTCTTCTGAAATTCCAAATGAAGGGAGAAGAAAAGCTCACTTTTCACCCCCAATCCAGCAGGATTTCATTGTCCTGGATTTCAAAGTGCCACACAGTCTCATGAAATGAGTCAATTGTCTGAGAGATGAGCCCAGTTGTTTATGTTCCCATGATGTGTGACAGGACTAGGCTTTCTGGCACCCTCCTCATTCTCAGGCTAGATCAGTAGCTCCTCTGGTGATCCATTCCCAACACTTGGGTAAACACAGATCTCGTAATGACTGAACTCCACATCCTAAATCTAAACCATCTTCCCTATTCCAATTAAACATGGCCCCACTATCCCTTGGGTTATAAAAACCTGTGGCAAGCATGGGGTATCTGACTTTAATAGATTGCTCTCTCTTGAGATAAGAGAGTCTGTTAAGATCACTTTAGCACAGGAGAAAGTGATTTGGACCGTCCAATTCGTGATTATTGTCATTGACATAGAAAAGGAAATATGACTTGTTACTTAGTGCTCTAGGGTCTGTTTCCCATAGTGCTTAAAGCACCACACTGTGGGAAGTTAGCAGCTCAGGATGTCAGTATATGTTAAAGTTGTTAGGTCACAGGATACCAATTCGAAGGATTATTCCTATGTCAAATGTCCCTTGCAAAGACACTGTCCATGTTGCTTATGAGACCAGGTTCACATAGAATATGAATGCTGATATGGACTCCTTCAAGCCCAGCTACCATTTGTCTACTTTAAGACTCAATACTAACTTCTTGTTTCTGCAAACTATTCACAGAATACTTGAAATATTTCCATCTTCAGTTTTCCCTCATTGAGTTCTTTTATTTTGCAAACATTTGAATTTGTTTATTCTCTGACACTATCTTCTAGATTTAGAATTTATCTTGGGAACTGAATTTCCCAGAAGGCTGGATTATGCAAGTGTTATTGTAGATTATCAAATACCATAGCACTGGCAGTGAACCAAGTTGACTAGCACAATGCCATTAAAAATCAGTTCTTAAATACATTTGATGATTGACAAACCAAATCATTGATAAGAAATCATTATAATTAGGTTGAATAATTGTTGTTATAATCCAATAATTTAACATTGTGTCAACTATCTATTTCTGCATGACAATAATACCACAAAATTTAGCAGCTTAACTTGAAATAATACACACGGATCATTCTACAGTTTCTATGAGTCTGGAATCTGGGTGTAATACAACTACATCCTCTGCCCCAGGGTCTCCCACAAGGCTGTAACCAAAGTGTTTGGCAGGGCTGGGGTCACATCCAAAGTTTGTTGAGGAAGAATCTGCTTCCAAACTCACATGGTTGTTGGCAGGATTCAGTTTCTTGAGGTTATTGGTCTGAGGGCAGTTCCTTGCTGGTTGATGCAGAAGTAACCTTGAATTCCTTGCCTTAAGGATGTCTTAATGTGATAGCTTATTTTATCAATAGGGCGATGCGAATTGTAACAATTTTTTAAAATTTTATTGTCTACTTATTTCTTCCAGGAAATAGTGGGATACAGCACCTTCATGCTGCAATCCACCTCTCCAGTCTCAGCCAGCCAGGATCATGATAATACATGCTTAGATAATTCATACAAAGGGGTTCAGCAAACAAGGGAATAGTCTTACCCAAAACATTCAGAACTGGATGAGTATCTATTTTGATTTCCTGTTTCCCTGAGTCACTAGCTAATGGTGAGAACCAGTCACAATGCTGACCTTCTGCAATATCAAATTACAAATACCAAGGTTGCTGGTGGGTGTGGTTGGTCTCAAATAGAAATAACCATCCTCCCCTGGGTATTCTCCCTAAATGCATCTCATTTCTGTGGTAGTATACATTGAGATAAAGCTGATAACAGAAAATTTAATAAAATAATGTTTGACTCTCTTTCTACAGATCTTCAGAAATAGTTGAGTGTTCATACGCAGTACTTGGCCCAGCACAGGTATATCAAAAGATTAACAGGCATTCCATGCCTCCAAGATTTCCCATGGTGGTCGTAACTGCACGTAGAACTGTTATTACATGATGTCTGCCTGAATTTCAGCCTATTGTGATCTTACTTCTATTCTGCAGTTTTACTCTGACTTTATGTTTCTGACATGAGGGAAGTAAGTTAAATGGGGTTGCACGTACTTGGGGTCAATTGAAGTCAACTGCAGTTAAATATGTATGAAGGTTATAGGATCGGTGCCTCATTTGCTAAAAGAAAAAAAAAAAAAAAAAAGAAAAAATACTCCTGTTTTGCACATCTGCAGCTCACAGGCACTTTAAAAGAAGCACCTTAGTTTTCTGTGTGCCTTGAGCTTCATCTCAGCCATAGTTCACACCATTCCTGGTCACATGCTTTTATTCCTTAAATGTCATCCATTTCCAAAGAGAAGCAAACTACACCTCAAAATTATTTATATATATTTTAACAATGCACAAGTCAATTCAATTATTGTGTAAATACTATGATCTCACCTGCTTCTTAGTTCCTCAAGATTTCAATCCATTTCACTTTAAAATGAAGAAAGAAGAAATTCACCCAAGAGAGCTGAGTTTAATTCCTTATTAGAGTCTTATTCCACCAGAACTAGATGGAGACAGGAACCAGGAGAGTGACCAACCAACTCACACAGTAGAACTTCAATTTTCCTCTAAGAAATGATACATTAATGGTCTGTAGAAGGGATTGAATACAGACTTTCCCCACTAGAAACAGGAGGCTGGGTTTTTCTTTTTATTTGCATTTTTATCTCTCTTCCTTAGAAAAACCTATCTTTAAAGAGAAGTCTCATGAGTGAAATAGATATTGGGAGATACCCTAATACATCAGAAGATGCCTCCAAGGGCTGGCCATGGGAGAAAAGGAAAGAAAGCCCTACAGGGATGGGGTAAAGTTAGACTTATCAGGAAGCTTGCTCTCCCAGTCATCATGTTCTTTCATTCTCAGGGTGCTGCTTTGTGTTGCAGAGGCCTGGTTTCTCTGAGAATAAAATTAGTCATCACATTTTATTTTTATTCACCAGACCTTTTCAAAATACATAAGCAAGAAAACTCTGCTCTTCATCTACCAAAATTATTAGACACCTAAATACTATGTAAGAGAATATTATATTTCAAAATATTGATTCCTTGTACCATACATTCCTTGCTATGTATGTCTCCCTTAGAGAGGATTATGCATGTCTCCTCAGTTGATACCACATCACTTGCTTTGGTTAATGGAAGCAGAAATAATATGTGCTGCTTCCGAGCAGAGCTGACTGGACACACCATCTCACAGCTCTGCCGTGCTCTTAGTCTTTCTGCTAAGAGACAGCAAGGTCAGAATAGGGACATATGACACCCTGGGTTTCAGATAAAGAAGACATGAAGCTTACTTACAACAAGCATGGAATGTAAGCAATAAATCTTTACTGTTGTCAGCTACTGAAATCCTGAGGATGTTTGCTACTGTAGTATACTGGTCCTAACCTGAGTGATAACTATCACTTGTGGAATTCAGAAGCCTTTTAGTAGGTTC
>NW_006203430.1:233560-249927 GCF_000334495.1 Tupaia belangeri chinensis | reverse complement strand
TTCAGCAGATGTCTAAGGTGTTTGTATCACCCTCATCCTGTGCACTGTGCATCATACATACTTTGATAAGTAGTGTTTTTTCTTTCACCACCCATCTGTACATTTATTTATCACTCAACAAATATTTCTTGACTCTTAAGTGAATTTCATGGGCATTGTATACTACAAAGATGTGAAAATAAAAACTGAATGCAGAGATATGGTATCTGCCTTTGGAAGCACATGATCTTGAGGAGAAGGTGGACATTAAGCAAATAATTTCACAAATAAATACAAAATTGCTAATTGTGTAACTAATACATGGAAAAAAAAGGGGGGTAGGCTCGGAGAGAAATTATGACAGGAGCACTTAGATTAGATTGGACAGTCAAAGAAGTTTTGTTCTGCGGGTTAAAACCTAACCCTGAAGCATGAGTAGAAGTTGACCTGGGAGGGCATAAGTGTCATAGGAAGAAAGACCAGCATCTGCAGATACTTTGTGGTAAAGAAGAATAAGATAAATGAGGAACGGAAAGAAGGCCCATGTCAGAGCAATGTGAGCATATGCATGGCTGTGTGTTGGGGAGGAGGGTTCAAAAAAAAAAAAAAAAAAGTAAAGGTGGAAAGATAGGTGGGGCAAGATCACCAAAGGCCCTAGACATAGAAAGACCACATTTCCCAATTTGTCGGACAGTCCCAGGAATCATATCCCCTTTCTCTCTCTAAATGTCTCTGTTGGGATCCACTTTACTTATCAGATATTTAATAATTTTTGGAGGAGAGTGAATGAAACAGAGCTGTATGTTAAAAAGATAACTAGGCTTTGTGTGGAAGGTGGCAATAACGAATAAAATAGAAAACCAGGTGGAGAATATGGACGTGAATAAGGAGTGGCAGGAGAGACAGAAGAGAGGCGGGATGTGAGCTGCATTTCTAGTGGCAAATCACCACTAGGCTTTTCCACTGTTTTCTTTATTACCGACTGCAGGAGCACGAGGTGCCCCCTCAGATGAAGTGTCATTTTCACTTTCAACTTACCTACATTCCCTTGAAAAAGAAACAAGTGTTTTCATGTATAACATTTCTTTTATAGATCACCAATTGGCCACTTGCATCTACATAAATAGCTCTTCTTGTTGGACCTGTCTTCTTTTCAAATTCCTTTCTTCCTCTCTTCTACATTTTCCTTCTCTCCTTCTAGAGGATGAGGAGAAAACAGAAAATAGTTTGCACATGGAAGATCAAGGAATATGCATATACTATGTAAACAGTACACTTTCCATTTAACTTAGCTTATATTTCAAGAAATAATATACATAACTACTCTGAATGAATACATTTTTTATACAGCTCTTCCACTAATTTATTGACAGAATTTTAATTAAATAATGCTAAAAAAGTTTGATTTTACGAAGTGGGTAGGCAATCCAGGGAAGATGCATTGTAGAAATGTGAAGACCTCTCTTTGAGCTTCATTGTCTCTACTGTGAGAAAATGAGCCTTGTTAAAGCATTTCCAAAGAATATGTAATTGACTACGATGCCATTCTGATTGTTACAAAAGAAGTCATTGGAGTTCAAACAGCGAAACTTAAAGACTTTGGTTATACAGTTAAAACTTGTTTGTTCATTTTAACTGAAATACATATCACTAGTTAACCCCCCCCAAAAAAAACCCTACATTTCTCTCAAAGATAAGACAATGAAGTGATAACAAAATGTCCTTCAAATTTCAGAAAGGAAAACCAGACAAACAAATAACAACAACAAAAAACTGTGCTTTGGGGGTAGTGCCAAAACAAGTACTCACCAGATGCAATTTCAAGTCCAATTCAAATGATCAATGACAATTCACTTCAATAAATATACTTCTGAAAGGCATCCTATCAGTGATAGTCCCATATGTCTAAAAGTGAGACAAACAATGAGAGCTTCACATACAAAAAGTCAACCAATCTACAAGAGCCTTACTCCAGTAACCTTGCTTCCACACAGCAATTAACCAGTCCCTACACATCCTCATTAGTGAAATCTCTGGATATCACCTTTCCTCAAACTCTTTGTATGATCAGTGATTTACATTGAAAAAAACCCTACATTTCTCTCAAAGATAAGACAATGAAGTGATAACAAAATGTCCTTCAAATTTCAGAAAGGAAAACCAGACAAACAAATAAACAACAACAACAAAAAACTGTGCTTTGGGGGTAGTGCCAAAACAAGTACTCACCAGATGCAATTTCAAGTCCAATTCAAATGATCAATGACAATTCACTTCAATAAATATACTTCTGAAAGGCAGCCTATCAGTGATAGTCCCATATGTCTAAAAGTGAGACAATCAATGAGAGCTTCACATACAAAAAGTCAACCAATCTACAAGAGCCTTACTCCAGTAACCTTGCTTCCACACAGCAATTAACCAGTCCCTACACATCCTCATTAGTGAAATCTCTGGATATCACCTTTCCTCAAACTCTTTGTATGATCAGTGATTTACATTGATTATAGAGATTGTGACTCACAATCTTACTTAGCAAAAAATATATTCAGATGCTGACTCTTGATGCTTTCCTTCAAGACATGGAATTTCTGAGACTTTCTTTCACACATGCCTGGAATTTCTTTTTTTTTTTTTTTGGAGAGGTTTTCACTATAGGGCACGTGCGCTCGCCAGACAGACAGAGAGACATAGAGACAGAAAGCGAGAAATCACCCCCCAGGGGGGGATAGTCATGCCGAAATCCCTTCTCCTCCATTCTCCTCTCGGGATCTTGGGCACGCACGCACACGCACCCGGCGTGAGTTTTAAGTCACCGGGTCCGGGACTTGAACCACAGTTGACTACATAGGAGTCCAGCGACATAGCCATTACGCTAACTGCTGGTTCCTGTGCCTGGAATTTCTTAAATGACACATTCTTAAAGACAGGCAATTCGTTAACTATATATTCCATGTGATAAAGACGTGTTACTAATGAATCTAACTATGAAGATCCACATTGAAAATTCATAATCTGAATAAGAGTTCAAAATTTTACCAAGGAAATTGGGAAATATCATAATTGAGAGAATAGATTTTATAATTTTAAAACATGTTTGCTATAGGGGAGTGGCCACTCACCAAAGAGACAGAGAGAAGGAAAGTGAAAAAGCACCCCCTGCCCCCTGCCCAGGCTGTATGGCCATGTTGCAGTCCCTTCTCTTCCATTCTCTTCTTGGGATTTTGGGCAAGCACAGTTTTTCAACCCATTGGGTCTGGAACTTGAGCTATGCAGTTGGCCCTGGGGGAATCCAGCTGCTTTAAATGCCATGCCATCATCTGGACCAAGAGAATAGATTTCTAGGAGTTTTGGAAATTTTGCCTCAATATATGATTTTGCTTTAATTCATTGTCATCTGTCTTTGAAAGGAAAATGTTCAAATGGTCTGTTTCTATAAGGCAGAAAACACATGGAGCCTGGGAGGGAAGGAATCCAGGCAAGATGAGGTATAAAATTTTGGAAAGTTCTTTTCTGATCTTAAGTATTCCTAAGTTCCCACCTTCATCTTCAAACATGTGAGTATTTTTATACCGAATTAATTTTCTATAATTATGCCCTCTTGTTTCCACTTCTTTCTGCATCAGTGTACTTTTTTTTTTTAATTTTTTTTTTTATATCAGCCTGCCCCAGCTCTACCATTGGAGAAGGGAATAGAGAAAGGGGGATATTCAGTGTATCTCCTCTGATAACCAGTCCCCAAGGGATGGCAAGCAGAGGTGAAAATGTAAGAAGAAAGTTAAAGTAATGTGAATTTAAACAACAATGAAATGGCTTCTGCCTTTCAGATTAGCAGGTTAAACATAATATTTTCTGTAAACAAATGTGTTAAATGATCTGTTACTTGTATGTTCTAATGCAAACATAAAACAAGTAGTTTCCTAGAGGACAATTTGGTATTATTTATCCAAAAAGTTTAACACATACATAACATTTGAGTCAGCAAAAGACTCTGTAGGGCTATATTCTAAGGAACTAATAATTATGCATGAAGTATACATAGAAGGGTGCTCTCATGTAGACTATGAACTGAGAAGACACACTTCATAGTGTTAAAAATAATTATTTCCAGTTTATGGAATTGATGTGGATTTTTAGTGTCTTTTTATATATATTTTTCTAAATTGTGAAGATAACTTATTTTTATAATAAAGGATCAATAATTTCAAAACAAACAGAAATTCAAGAAGCTTAATTCCCTATAAACCTTCTTTCCTTCACAGGTAACATTTTCCTTCTGTTGACAATGGCCTTCTCTGTCCTATTGATGCCAGGGAGTAACCTTAACACTGGGAATTTCAGGTCATATAAAAGCTAAGGGGGGTTGCATGGGAACAGGCAGGTAGGAGAACTTGAACTGGCAACTGAACTTGAACTTGTTGCCTCAGTGTACAATGTGCTTGGGAATAGTGGGTTTTAATACTCTCTAGAAAATAACAACTGAGACCAGCTGAGTGCCACAGTGATAACACAACACTCTTTAATACCAAAGCCACATTGAGAAGGTCCTAGATTTGCATCCTGAAGTCTCCCTGCACATGCTTGGTGCAAGTTTGTGCCCATGATCCAGGTTGGCTTAGCTGGGGTAGGATCATGGTGTGAAGACCTTATTAGAGATGCCAGTCTCTGTCTGTCTCTCTCTCTCAGTCTCCCTCTCTCATGAAATGAAAGAAGGAAAAAAGGAGAAGGAAAAAGAAAGAAAGGAAAAATGAAAGAAAGAAGGAATAGAAAGAGAAAAAGAAAGGGAAGAAGAGAGAGAAAGAGAGAGAGAAAGAAAAAGAGAAAGAAAAAGAAAAAAGAAAATTATTGAGTTTTCCAACCCACACAGATTCTCCACGAATTCAAGATAAAAATAGATAAGGAGTACATTGCACTCACCCAAAGCCCAGGGCCAAGTTCTGTTAGGCTCACAGTCCGCTTTCCCTCAGGCCTGTTCTGAGGTCTTTTGGCCCAGGGTCCAGGGATCAGCGACACTTCTACAGCTGGGTTACCTCCCTCTCAGTTGGGTATTTTTCTTTGCTGCTGTTTCTTTGGTTCTATCTTGCTCCTGAGGACTCATTAAGCTACATATGCAAGGCAGATTTAAGGGTCTGTGCAGCTGCAGAGGCCCATTGATATTTAGTGGTGAACAAATCTCCACATTTTAAAAACTCAGCTGTTTGAAACATGCTGAATACAAAAATCACTGGTGAGTTATAATGTGTTAAATGACTCTAATTAAATGCCTCTATATTATGACACAGTTCATGATATTTCATTGCAAAAATTATAGTTGGAGCACCTAGAATGGTGAATAGTATCCTGTATTTTTTTTAATCCCTTTACATAGGTCTGAGGACCATTAGGACAAAAGCTACTCTGAAGGATATTTGTGTTATAGGAAGAATTTTACTGTTTGAATTCTTTTAGTCCCTTTCTAACCTTTTGGCAAGTGATTTTTGCACAATGTTGTGCATTATCCTCATTTTTTCATCTATTTGACAGAGAATAGGGAGCAAATTGCATTTAAACAAAATTTCCAGGAGATAATAGCTGCTAGATAACTGGTCTGTTGTTGTTTTTCTACTTTGGAATTTTTACATAAAAGTAGTTGTGAAAACAAGACAGGAAACACTAAACTCTCATAAGTTCAGCCTAATGTGAGTATCTTGGGAAAGAAACTTCTGGTCCATTCCTAGGAGTATACTTTTTTTTTTAGGTTTCTGCCATAGGGCATGTGCTCTCTCCAGAGAGAGGCAAAGAGAGACAGAGAGAGGAAAAGTGAGAAATCATCCCCCAGGGGTTTATAGCCACACACAATCCCTTCTCCTCCATTATCTTCCTGGGATTTTGAACACACACACACACATGCTCCTGGCCTTATTTTCAAGCCACCGGATCCAGGACTCAAACCATGGTCAGTCATGGGGGAATTCAGTGTTGTAACCACCACACCACCTGTTGACCCCAACCTAGGAGCACATTTTAACTTTGTTAAATAAAAACTCCAGGAATTTCCCAAGATCCCTTATTAAGTATTTCCCTATTTTGTACCTATATTCCTGTATTTTACACTTTTTTTCAGTTTTATATACCTTGGAGTTTGGCTCTATTCTCACTAAAAATCTATGTTAGAGAAATAGTTCTTGACCATTTCCATAAATGGCTCGATGATATTTTCAACTTGTTCTTAAATACAATGATAAGATTGATATTTGCTTTTTAGCTCAGTCAACTTATAATATTCTATTAAAAGATAATTTATGAGCCTGATTTGACCAAGTTTTTAGTGCAGTCAATTATTCAGATTGTCAGTAGATACTCTGCTTGAGTAAAGACCATAGCATTTAGCTATTGTGAATGATTAATATTCTATATTCTAATCCTGAAGTTGCCATTGACATCTGAGTGAATCTTTTTTTCTGTCCTCAAGGAGAAAGTATGGTTCCTAAAACCAAACTTGTCCTCAAGGATACAGAAAGAGTAACATAATTATTGCAAAATGTTTTATAAATAGAGAGTGATATTGCTTACTACAATCTGAACTTGATATTCTATTTTGATTCCAGACTGAGAGCCAAAAACGTTTTGTCTTGACTGAGAACCTATCTTATATCTCACTTAAGGCAGTGATTTCCACTTAGATTTCTCTGGGACACTTAAGATGTATTGTTGTCCAGGCTTCACACTAAATCAGAAAATCTAGGGGTGATTCATGAGTACCTCTACATGTGACCTTTTTATCTCCTTTCAAAGGAAGTGAAGAGTCATTCTCTAACCAAGATCTGCCCTCCAGTTTCTAGTGTTTTACTGCATTCATTTATATAGCCTTCCTGTTTGTTTGGGTTTTTTTGGAGAGATTTTCGCTATAGGGCGCGTGCGCTCACCAGACAGAGAGAGACATAGAGACAGAAAGGGAAGGAACCAGCAGTCAGCATAATGGCTATGTCGCTGGACTCCCACGTAGTTGACTGCGGTTCGCGTCCTGGATCTGGTGGCTGAAAACTCACGCCGGGCGCGTGTGCGTGCATGCCCAAGATCCTGAGAGGAGAATGGAGGAGAAGGGATTGCGGCGTGACCATCCTCCCTGGGGGGTGATTTCTTGCTTTCTGTCTCTATGTCTCTCTCTGCTGTCTGGCGAGCGCACGCGCCCTATAGCGAAAAAAACCTCTCCAAAAAAAAAAGAGAGACAGAAAGCGAGAAATCACTCCCCAGGGGAGATGGTCACGCCGCAATCCCTTATCCTCCATTCTCCTCTCAGGATCTTGGGCACACGCGCACACACGCCCGGCGTGAGTTTTAAGCCATCGGGTCCAGGATGCGAACCACAGTCGACTACATGGGAATCCAGCGACATAGCCATTACGTTAACTGCTGGTTCCCCTCATTTATATAGCCTTCCTACGGCCATCAGCCTTCTTTTACAGATGAAGAAGTGGAGATTTAGGATTCAGATGTTTCAAGCATGCTAAAACCACAGTTTCCAAAGGCAAAGTTAGAATATAACCAGATTTGTTCCTTCGCTATTCTATCTCCAAAAGTGAGCACTCACAAATCAAATCCGGCAAAGAAAAAGTACTGGCAGAGAACTGGAGGAGGAGGAGGAGTGCCTCAGTACCAACTCAGCTCCATCTGCTGTTTCCACCTATGCTTCCAGTTCCTGTGGACCTCTAGGGAGTGTTCCAGGAAATGTAACATCTCCATTGATTGTCAGTGAGTGAGGTCCCCACCATTGCTTATCTTTGCTGCCTTCTGCTGCTCTGTGTGGACAAATTCGAGGTTTGTCACCGATGCCATTTGAACACAAGGTTCTGTTTAAGCAAGATATTGCCATGCCTGGCCAATAGTGACAGTGATTTGCTGATCTAGTTTCAAAAGATTCTACTAACATGAAAATCCCTTAGAACAGATGGGATCCTAAGTCTCTGTCCATAATGTAGTAAATATTTATAACAAAAGTTTGTTTTGATGCTTAAATTTGTGCTGTGCCTGCACTTGAAGGCAGTGAGGGATTTTTCCAAAAAAGCTTTATTTGGTTTCAAAAAAGATGTGTCTGTGTTTATTGGTTTAATCACAAGTCTTCCCAGAGGAAGGAAGACAATCGTCAGTGAGCGCCAGCACGAATGGGCTGAAGGTGAGAGTGAACTAAGGGAGAGCCTTGTGAGGAGAAAGGGGGAATAGCAGTGAGAAAAAGCCTCCACTGGAGGACGAGGTCCCACAGTGGAAAAGCATGAGCTTTGTAATTAGATCTGGGTTCAAATCTTAACTTTGCCTTTTATTAAAAAGTTATTTAATGATGTTAATCCTATGCTAGATATGAGGCATGTAGGCATATGGAGATGAATAGGAATAGCTTCTGTGATTACACAAAGAAAATTTAATCTATAACAGTTAAACACAATGATAAAGACCTATACTAGATACTCAGTAGGCACAGAAAAGGGACATACAAAAAGACAGAGGGGGCCCAGACATGATGGCACAGTGGTAATGCAACATTCAGTAATGGTGGGAGCAGGTGGAAGATCAAGCTTCCATTTCTGGGTTGACCTGGATACACTGGGCACATAGTCCTGGCTGGCTAGAAGTCTGAGCGAAGTGTAGTGTGAGATCCTGTTGATGGTCTCTGTCTGTCTCTCTCTTTCTCTTGTCTCTCTCTCTCTCATAAAAGGAAGAAAGAAACTTTGGAAGAGGCAGGCCAGGAAGGCTTATTTGCTACAGGCGACTCTTGGTTAGTTATTTAACTTCAGTTTTCTCGAGTTAATAATGCCCAACTTGATAAAATGTTAGAGTTAAGGGACCAGCAGTTGGCAAAATGGCTATGTCGCTGTACTCCCATGTAGTTGACTGCAGTGCAAGTCCTGGACCTGGTGGCTTAAACTCACACCGGGTGCATTTTGTGTGCATGCCCAAGATCCTGAGAGGATAATGGAGAAGGGATTGTGGTGTAGCCATCCTTGCTGGGGTGTGATTTCTCGCTTTCTGTCTCTCTGTCTTTCTGGCGAGCACATGCACTCTGTAGCAAAAACCTCTCCAAAAAAATAAAAAAAGTTAGAATTAACTTATAAAAACTATACATATGTGAGGTCTATCGTGGTACTAGGTAAGCAGAATTTCTATAAATAGATTGGATAGCATAGTGATGACTGTGATGACAAGATGATAGTGACATTAAGGACACATGGTAAAAGAATGAGGAGTTCTGGAAGTGGTGGGAAGAGTCAGCTGCTTTGACTTTCCACCACCTCTAGGCTACATGCTCACTTTTCTCCTCTGTGCTTGTCATAGTGTGAACACTGTTTAATTCCAGTAAATCATGACCTCCCCCCAAACTGGAAACACAATTCTGTCCTACGTACCACTGCATCCCTAGGATTTGCTCTAAGCCTAACAAACAGAGTAGTCTCCCAAGACCCATTCATGAAGGGAAGGGAGTGAATGAGAGGGAAAAAAAAGATAAGAGGAGCAGATAAAAAGAAGAGAGAAGTCAGACAAAATCATTGTTCAAGAACACTGCACTCTGCACCGCTTACCTGTATATTTTACCGCAACACCTTCTATAACCAACTCATCCATTACTCATCACCCTCTAATCGGACACCCTGCATAATCTCAATCCTGATTTTCTTTTTACCTTTCTTTTCTCTCCTGCCTAGAGGGTTGGTTGCAGCAGTGCCGCATACTGAGTAGTTAGACTTTACATAAGTTTTTTATTTCTTTAAGACAATTGAGGACCATAAGTCCAGTTAAACATGGCAGGTTGTAATACACATTTAGTGCACTTTGCTTTAAAAATCTATTATAATTACAGTGAACTTTTTCCCTATGGGAGAGATGCTAAACTTGAAAGAACAAAGGTGACAACAAAGAAGAGTGGTTAAAAGTTTTCGAAGTTAAAAAAGTTATGGAATGAAGTTAATTGATTGAAACCTCAGCTGATGAGAGGGGAAACTAATAATGAATAAGCTGACTCATTACACCCGCCTGCAGAAATAACTCAGAAGTTGCAGATCTGAGAATCTCTGACAACAGAGGTATGCTTGAGGCCTTTATTTTTTGTTGTTGTTGAAAAGAAAAACAGACAGAGAGAAAGGATGGAGGGAAGGTGGAGAGAAATAAAGGAAGGAAGGGAGAAAGAATGATCTGGAATGTGCTGTAGCAGACCTTGGAGGCTTACTTATGGGGGTAATGTAGCAGGATTGCTGAGGAGGCCTCCATCTGGATTTCAAAGGATGTCTTGGACAACCTGGGGGCCTTGGCAGAGACCTGTCATAGTGCTGGAAACACTGCAGAGAGCTGCATTAAGGCAATGCCCAGAGGAAATGTGGGATCAGAATGCCACAGAGTTCTCACCAGGGCAGTGCCTAACGGAGCCACAGGGTTTGGGCCACTCTTGAGATACCAGCATTGTAGAATTAGCAGCTCATCAACAACCTGGGAGAACTATAGGCATGAAGCTCTGATCAATAAGAACTGATAATTGGGTTGAATCCAGCAAAGCAAAGAGAGCAAAGCTGCCCTGTGTTTTGGAGGTCTAAACCCTCTTGTGTGTCCAAAATGTGACACTTGGAGTGAAAAAATGTTCTGAAGTTTTAAGAGTCCGTATTTGCCTTTGGGTTTTGTACTTTCTTTGGGGCCTGTCACTTTTTTCTTCTTATAGAAGGAAATGTGTATTCTATGATGTCTCACCACTGTATTTTTGAAGCTTGTAATTTGTTTTGATTTCATGGGCTGACAGCTGGACTTTGAACTTATGATTTGGTGTTGAAACAAGTTATGACTGTTGGTACCTTTGGGATAATTTTTGCATGTGAGGACATGAATTTTTGAGGCCGAAGGGAAAATGCTATTATTTTAATGTATCCTCTAGAAATTCATGTGTTAAAAATTGATACGCCATTGTAATTGTGTCGAGAGTGTAAAGACTTTTTTAACATTGGTTTAAAAGGTAGGACATTTGTATGCACTGTAAAGATATATGTGATTCAATGTAATATAAAAAAGATTATGATAATAATAAATAAAATGAATTTTTTTAAAAAAGATAGGACATTTGTGAGTATTGGATAAGGTCACCAGTGTAGAGGGGTCTCTTGATTAATTCTTGGTATCTTTATAAGAGCAAACTCACAGACATAGATGCTCTGTTCTTATTCTGTCTTGCCATGTGATCCCCTATACCACTTCAGGATTATGTAGAGTTCCCATTAACAAAAAGACCCTCACCAGATGTGGCCTCTCGTCCTTAGTCTTCCAAAACTATGAACTAAGTAAGTCCCTATTTTTTTTTATTTTATATATTCATTCATTTAAAAAAAAAACAAAAAACAAAAAACAAAAACCATTTTGACCAGAGAGAGACAGAGAGAGTGGAAGCGAGAATGCAAGTCACCAGATCCAGAACTTGAATCTTGGTTGGCCATGTGGAGTCTTCACCACTCCATCCGCCAGTCCCTACTCCACCTGCTGGTTCCTTTTTTTAAAATAAATTACCCAGTGTAATATTTAGTCATTAGTGACAAAAACAAACAAACAAACAAACAACTAATACAGGGGGTTTGTTGAAAGTCTTTGTGATGAACAGTACCAAATTTCTAGATTTCCATGCAGCTAACCTATGGCTCCTACCACACCCTGGATAAAATCTGGAGATTTCCTCTCTGATGCACCTGAACCAAAATTGTTCTAGCCTTGGAACATCAGTCAGGGTCATGCTTAAAAGTAAACTGCTTAAGCTAGGATGAGTAAGTCAAAATTTATATATTGGGGTGTGACAGTCTCCTAACCCTTTCCTCTTACTCTCATCTCTCCCATCCACCAGTGACCAAGATCATGCCACCAGGAAAGAGATTGCAGGAGTCTGAGAGGAAACTCAATCACAGAAAAATTATATATAGACCCTGATTGAGGAGTTCTCCAACAAAGCTTCTCAGTCCCCAAAGTCACCATACAGTAATTTCTATGTTGGTAATTCTCAACTACACAAAAGAACTTCCAACCAGCATTTTAATACTACACTTTTAAGGTTTTTCTTGAAGAAGAAGGAAAAGTAGAAGGAGGAGGATGAGGAGAAAGAAAAAGAAGAAACAAGAGGAGAAATAGGATGAAGAGGAGGAGTAAGAGAAGACCAAAAGTCTCCAGACATTTGAGAAAATCAACTAACAAAGAAAGACAAAAACTAAAATGAATAAAAGAAGAACTTGGAAGAAATAGATATACTGTAGCACCTAGAAGAAAACATCAATACAATTATTAATATAGGAAGACTTAGAAAAAAGAAGCAATACCTTCAAAATCCTAAGAGAAATGTGTATCTAGTCTAGAATTACACACTCAAACTATCAATAAAATACTTACTAGAATGATAATATTTTCAAACATTGAAAGTCTCAAAAACTTATCTCCCACAGCCAGCAGATAGCATAATGGTTACATCATTGGACTCCCACATAGTCAACTGTGGTTTGAGTCCCAGACCCGGTGGCTTAAAACTCACACTGGGCACATGTGCATGTTTGCCCAAAATCCCAAAAGGAGAATGAAGGAGAAGGGATTACACCGCCCATGGGGGTGGGTGATTTCTCACTTTCTGTCTCTCCAGTGAGCACATGCACCCTGTAGCAAAAATTTCTCTATTAGATTAAAAAAAAAAATCCTTATCTCTCAAAAGCCTTTACTGGATAGCCACTGGATATCTTTGAACAATAGCAACAAAAGGCATGAGATAGTTGAAGCAAAGAAAGATGAAGATGGAAATAGTGGCTCTACTACAGAAGAGATAAAGCAAGATGGCAAGGGAAATCCCAAGAGAGTATTGTGCATCAGATTAGGGATGGCAATATGATTGAAATTAGTGGGCTTCAGGAGCAATATCTACAAATTAAAAATATTGAAAAGCAAACTGATAATATTGCCTGATGTACTGTAGTATATTGGGAGGAAATTAACTGTTGTGTTGGAAATTAATTAGTGATAAGTTCACAGAAAAATAGACAAACCAAATCATAGAAGTATCAACTACAGAGAGGAAAATGTTTTAAAAGAAAGAAGTAAAATTATTATATGCAGTGTGACTCAGCTATATATAATACTATATGCATGTAAGTAATACAAGCATTGCATATTTAGTTCATCAGAAATAGTGATATAACTATCAAGAAAAGATGGGCTAGAAGGGAAGTCTGCATGGAGTGACAGAGGAAGGAAGGGAGAGCTAAACCCTTCTCTACAGTGACAAACAAAAGGCAATATGATATAAACAAAACTGGAAAGTCAACAAAATAAAAATGCCACATATGTAGAATATTTAGAAAAATAGTGAGAAATGCTAAAAGGAACAGTTAAAATGTTTGAAAAGGATTATTTCATTTAGAAGAAATTGCAGGAGAGGAGGAACAAGTCTATAGATGTATTATTTAAGAAAACATTAAATGCCTAGGGCCCAATCATAGGTGCAGTGGTAACATGCCACTCAAGTGATGCTGAATCCATATGGAAGGTTACAGGTTCGGTTCCTTGGTCAGCCTGCATATGCATGCCTGGTGCTTGTGCCCATGATCCTGGCTGGCTGGGAATGCTAGGAGGTAGCAGGATCATAGCACATGACCTTGCTGAGGGTTCTGGTTTTTCTTGAAGAAGAAGAAGAAAAAGTAGAAGGAGATGGATGAGGAAAAAAAGAAAGAAGAAAGAAGAGGAGTAGGATTAAGAGGAGGAGGAAGAGAAGAAGGAGATGAGGAGGAGAAGAAAAACAAGAAAATCCTTATAGTATAGAAATTATATTACACATGCTAAGGGCTTCAGAAGTGGTTATAACAGATATTGCTGCTCAAAGAAACCCCAGCTACTACCTTTGAACTTAGAAACATCAGCCCAAAGTTAATTCTGTCAACAGCTGTCCATATCCCCAGTATTTGGAGAGGATGGTAATGATGGGAGACAGACATCTAGTAGAAAGATGAAGAGCCATCATTTATACATGCGTACTTTCATTCTTAAAATATGACAATGTAACTAAATGTATATTTATAATACAGAACACATATATGCACAGGTATATCATAGAGAATAAACACTCTCCCATGTTGCCCCGTGAATTTACCTGTTCTCAATATAGGGTGCATTTGTAGGAGGGAGAGGCCTGTTTTGGAAGGATTCTTTGCTTCTTTCAGACCCAACCCACAAGCCTTCATTGTAGCAGTCAAGTAGAGTCCACTAGAAGCCAGTGTGATAAAAGAAGTCTTAGCCATCTAGATTAAGATTGTTATATATACCTTTTTCTTCTGAAAGATAAAAAGGCTTGAAGTTATAACAGCACATAGAGATGAACAAGGTCTTCATCATATAACTCTCCTCTCATAAGATGATTAGAAACTGACCTCATTGCCATTCTCTATCCTTGCTAAGCTGGGAAAAAGAACTGTTCCTCTCAATGCTACTTTTTAAAGTTTATTTATTGAGCAAGAGGGAGAAATAGTCATCTCCAAGGGGGTCTTCAGGCGATCCACCATAGTCTCATTCATCTTGTATCACAGGCCTGTACAGGGAGGCCTCAGGACTTGAACCTGAGAGGTCCTTGTGTGGGTCCAGCATTGCAAAATGTTCTGTTACTGCTGACTGGACCCCTCATGTCAATGCTACTGCTACCATTATCACTATTACTTTTTCCACAAAGTTAATCTATTTTATACTCCTCCTATGTACATTCAAGCCTACAGTTTTGTTTGGAATGAAAACAACTTCTACCAGTGCAAGAAAAAACAAATATATAAAATGGAATTTACAATGAGAGACAGTGCTTTCTGCTCAGGGTCACAACATCAAAACAGGGCATTTTGATCAGTGCATTCTCGTTATTCTGAGGCCTGCTTGCACTAATCGGGAAAGGTGTTGAAATAGGATAGACTCACACTATGACAATGGCTGCAGAGCAAACTGAAGCTATTGCCTCTTTTGCAGGTCTCCAGTTTAGAGAGTCAGTGTGTGCATACAGTTTGAACAGTTGCAAGTGCTGGCTTGAGGGGTGGACACTTGCCTGGTCCTCTCAGCTCTGCTCTCAAAAGCGTATCTTTGCAGAAGTCATTTCTCTGAACTGGCATGTCCTCATCAGTGAAGAAAGGTGGTAGGACATTTCCCAAGTTTCCTTCCAACTTCGTTCCTTCTCCAACCGCTTTTTCCTCAATTCATGACTATAACTCTCACAGAAAAGCATAGACAAGGGGGGGTCCAGGTCAAATGTGGCTGGATTCTGGTTCACTTCCAGTTTATCTTGTGACCTTGGGCCAGCTATCTGCTTCTAGAAGCCTTAATTTCCTTCTCTTCAAAGGGGCAAAGCATAGTTGTAAGGATTGAATGAGGTAATGGAGAATGATGCTGGCCACACTGCCTGGCAGAGTTGGTTCACACAAACCTCATGTTCATCATTTCCTTTATACTGGTCAGTGAGGCAGGGAAGGTGAGGCTTCTGGGGCTTCCATAGCAGCGAAGTCATGTGGACTGGCATCTGGAAGTTTGCTAAATCCTTTGGTGGATGAGAAGCTGGGCCTGGGTCTAAGGATAAGCAGCACCAGGGCTAAGTTCTCACACCTGAGATGTCATAATTAAAGAAAAGCAGTGATGATACAGACTGTAGATTCCACAAAGGCAATGCAGACCTTTAAAGAAGTTGGTAACTTGCTCTATGGGAGCTTGGAAGAGACAAAATGAATTTTTTTTTTTTAGAGGTTTTTGCTATAGGGCGCGTGCACTCGCCAGACAGACAGAGACATAGAGACAGAAAGCGAGAAGTCACCCTCCAGGGGGGATGGTCATGCCGCAATCCCTTCTCCATTCTCCTCTCGGGATCTTGGGCATGCACACACACGTGGCGTGAGTTTAAGCCACCGGGTCCGGGACTCAAACCGCAGTCGACTACGTGGGAGTCCAGCGACATAGCTATTACGCTAATTGCTGGTCCCACAAAATGAATTGTTTACACCGTATTATGCAGCTCTGTCCCTGAAGCTGATTTGAGGGGATAAACACACACACATGTATATTGTTCTTACAAACCCACACACATACCACACATATGCGTTCTCTCACACTCATGCTCACCCGCAAGTCCTCTTGTACACACATGCACACGCACATACACAATCTTACACGTACTCACACATGGCCACCTCGCCTCTTGCACACACACAGTTGGAGCTCTACCCAAGCTGGATTCTCTGGGTTAATGGCTCTGACAAAGTCATTGTCACTGTTCATTATTCATACACTGTCTTAAATGTCTAAGCTTCTTTTTTTTTTTTTTTTTTTTTTTGGAGAGGTTTTTGCTATAGGGCGTGTGCGCTCGCCAGACAGACAGAGAGAGACATAGAGACAGAAAG
>NW_006203430.1:221021-233404 GCF_000334495.1 Tupaia belangeri chinensis | reverse complement strand
TTTTTGCTATAGGGCTCATGCACTAGCCAGAAAGACAGAGAGAGACAGAGAGATAGAAAGTGAGAAATCATCCCCCAGGGGGATGGCCACACCGCAATCCCTTCTCTGTTCTCCTCTCAGGATCTTGGGCATGCATGCCAGGTGCGAGTTTAAGCCACCTGGTCTGGGACTCAAACTGCGGTTGACTACATGGGAGTCCAGTGACATAGCCATTAGGCTAACTGCTGGTCCTTCTAAGCTTCTTTATAACAGAGGAACCTCTGCTGAATAACTGCAATAACTAGACAAAAAAGGCTACATTCTCACTCTGCAGAGCACACAGTGAGGAACATATGCTCGAAACCTAATTCATGAAAGTTTAGGGGCAGACCATGCAGACATCCCAGTACCTGGAAACGACATAGTGCAAACTCCTAGTGGAGAGGTGCTGGTCGGGAGCAGCTTGTCCAGGAGGCTTTTGAGGTTTTATGAGTAGAGGTTTAAGGGGTAAGGCTATTGATCCCTCTGGGAGGGAAGAGAAAGAGAGACAGTAAGAAAGAAAGGAGAAAGGAAGAAAGAGAGTGAAATAGAGAAGAAGGAATAATATTAGGGGAAGTAAGTATGCCCCAGTACTAAATGTTGACATCCGGGAACTTTTTATCTAGAGCAGAGATGTATGGCTTCTGACATCCAGGTGTCTCCTGTCAGAAATAGAAATGAGTAATGACAGAGCTTTCCTATGAACCAGCTCAGCCTCACCTTCTGCACTTGCACCTACATTTCTTACCAGAATCTGTGAGTTAGGCCCATTGTCCAGGCCACAGAGAGATCTGCCATCGTGCCCAGCATCACAGAAGGCAGCCTGACCCGAATCCTCCCTGCACGCCATGCTGCTTCCTGGCCGTTGAATTAGGAACACAACAAACCCAAATATTAATTCTCTCCTGATGCTTCTGGTGCATTTACTTGCTCACTCAAATCCAGTAGTAAAAGTACAAAGAGGTGCAGTAACTGATTAGAAGAAGACTTTCAATATAGATGTACACTATTATCGGCTTTGCCCACACACCTTGCAATAGGCTGGGAAGACAGAGTCAGCCTGGGCCAGACGGGGCTAATTTGGCTCGCACACGAATGTGTGACGTGGATGAGGTAGTGATTTCAGTGACAGTCTCTGAGTGGGCAGGAACAAGAGCCATTAGCCTGACTCTACAATATCACTTAGTGGGGTATATGGGAAATAATAAAAATGCATTTATTGATTGACTAATGGACTGACACAAGCTAATGCCCTGCAAGTGCATGTGACATTTATCTCCAGAAAGAACCATCCAGAGGTGCTAGATGGACAAAAACCCAGTCAAAGTACACAGCTACTCAAAAAGCACAGTTTTGGGGGTAGCAACACCTCAGCCCACAAATAAGCGTATTTCCCTGCTGACTCATCCCTGAAATAGTGTCCTAAGAACTCCGTCTCCTTGACTCCCGTGATTCACAGTATTGATTTTTATGGTAGACTATGGCAGGCCGTAAGCTGGGCTGGCTTCAAAAAAGGTGAGATAAAAGTGTGCCCAGTGTCCCAGGGAGGACACTGGGCAGACTTTTACCTGCCCAGGCAAACACACAGGCAATTGAAACATGGGACAGAATAGGTGGAGGCTCTGAGGGTGGGGAATGTGTCTGAGGAAGGGAGATGTGGGCACCCAGCTCAGAGGGGAGCAGAGGTGAGCGTGGGTTTGCCACAGATGGCATGAGGCTCAGAAGACAAAGCGTGGAGGGAGGCCAGAACCCAAGTCCCTGCTCTACTGGGCAGAGGATGCTGGAAGGAGAGAGCATTGCGTAAGAAGGTGATATCATCGTTTTGTTTATACAATGCAAATCAGAATGAAAACAAAGAGCCTGGACTATGTAATCCATGACGTCACTTTTATTCTAATATTGTAAGTATCGTTGGAAGGGATAATGATTTTTAATCAAGTTATGTATTCTTTAGAGTAAATCAAAGATGTAAAGGCTAATTTTTATATACAGAGAAGAAGACTACCATATATAAGTACCAGAGGACAGTGGAAAGGGGAGATAATGAGGAAGGAAAGGTGAAAATTTGGTGCAGAAAAGATGAATGATAGTCTTACTCCCATCTGTTAACAGAAGACATGTTACATTAATTCATTAGTTTTATTTTATCCATCAGAAATTATTTTATATATTTAAAATACAATTTCTTTTTTTCTAAGAGAGATGTTTGCTATAGGGCACGTATGCTTGCTGGAGAGACAGAGAGAAACAGATAGGAAGTAAAAAAATCACCCCCCCAGGGGGATGGCCATGCCATACTCTCTTCTCCTTGGTTCTCTTCTTGGGATCTTGGGCACGTATGCACATGTGCCTGGCGTGGGTTTCAAGCCCCCGGGTCCCGGACTCAAACCACGGTCAGCCATATGAGAGTCCAATGACATAACCATTATGCCATTTCCTGGCTCCTAAAATACAGTTTCAATCAAAAGACTTATTCCTCCCCAAAAGATAAGATTTGAAGAAAGTTTTAGTACCTTTGGTTAGGTTGTATTAAGTCGTCTCGAAAAATTTTTAAAGTTAGGCCTAGGTGGTAGCAACGGTAACGCAGCTGGACTTACATGGGAAGGTCACATATTTGAGACCCAAGGTCTCCCTTTACATGCCTGGTGCACACGTGCGCCTCAGTCCTGCCTGAGGATGGGGCAGGATTATGCTGTGAGGACTATGTTAGGGTCTCTCTTTCTCTCTCTTTTGAAAGAGATAAATAAACTTTAAAAATTACTCCTCAAGTTGAATTTACTCATACAAAAAGTTATTTTGAAGAGAGCTGTTAAAGTCTGTTAAAAATAAAAAAATGCTGGCCAACCTATAACTGTTTCTGGCACCCTGTTCTGAAGCTGTTGGTATATATGGGAAGTACAGCCTTAACATGGTAGAGGAAAAACAAGCCTCTGCAAATATTTGCCAAGGTCTACCATGTAGCAAGCGCTACGCCAGGCCTCAGGAATGGGGCAGTGAGCAAGAAGAGAGGTCTACTCTGCAACTTAACGGTTCTCAAACTATTCAGAGAAAAGTACAAATTCAATGAAATGAAAAGGCAGGTAAAGTAATCAGCACTGCGAAGGAAACACCGGGGACCAGTTAAACAAGATAACAGGCTGTGTTGATACCAGTTTCACATAGAGGTCAAGAAAGGCTTCAAAGAGAAGTGATATTTAAGCTGAGAACTAAACTGATGAGCCAGCCAGGGAAGTGTGAGGGAGAGTGGTTGGGGCAGAGGAAAAGCAGGTGCATGGGAACCAAATTGTCATTAAACTTGAGATATACAGGAAGCACAGAAGGTCAGAGGCAGAAAGTCATCGAAACCATGGAAGATGAAAGTCAGCTGATAGACCTGAAAGTCAGCCTTCACGTGGATAGGCTTGCTACAAAGGATCTCTGACTCTCTAACAATGGGGAGAGCCGGTCATATCCATGGCTGTGCATATCTGAAAGCTCATCAGTGAACACAAAAGACCATCCCCATGGTGGAATATACCTGACACTGTCGTCAGTAATTTGAGAAAATAAAGAAATGGGAAATGCTGAGGACTAATTGCTAGTGAGCCAATCCATATTCTATTATGATGGCACAGAGAGAACGGAAGATCAAAAAAGTATGGGGGAGAAAGGATATATGGAAAATTTGGGTTGAATGACATATTTGTCCTTTTATTTTTTTCCTGAATTGATAAGATGACAACTGAGCTTAATTTTATCTTCAAAGATGAAGGAATTCTGTATTTTAAAGTATTTTTATTTTCCTTAAAAATATAAAAAGGAGGAGGAAGAAGAGAAAAACCTCACTCTCTGGTTCCAGATTGCTTACCCCTAAGGAAATGTTACCATGCTGCCAGGAGGTGGAAGGTTCCCAGGAAATAAGTAGAGCATAAACTGCTCCTGAGGTCGAGATGCCTTTCTACATGTGAAATTTAGAAGGGTTCTTAATCGCATATGGAAACAGTTATCGGCCATCAGTTTGAGGTTAATATACTCTGCAATTTTACTCTATGTTTTTCTCACTTCTCAAAAAAAATTCACACAGCTATTATATTTCCATCTAGGCTTGTCAATTGGCTGGAAGGGGTTATTAGTTTTAGGAAGTATATTATTCCCTACTTGTATCTGAGTCATTGCTTTCCCAAGGCTCTACGCCATAACCTTGCAACCAGGTCACAGTGAACATTGGTACCTACTTTAAGGCCGCTTTTAAATTATACAGTACTGAAAAGGAGCTTCATTTTTGCTTCAAATTAGTAATAACACTGTAAGTCAAAATCCATTCCATGAGCATTATTAGACGGCCACTGAATGAAACAATTTAACCTATTTCCTACAAAATGCTTCCCCCATCTTTCAATCTTCTTTTAATTTTTTTACCTTTATTAATAAGGTTGTGACAGATAACTACCTGTAATCTCCTACAGGCTGAAGTTACGACATGTTCTAAGTGACAGTGTATTCCCATCTCTGATGACTCACTCCAGGAAAAGAAGGCACTTCTGGTTGAGGAGACTAGGCTTTCCTTGCAAAAGCTTATGAGAGTTTATTCCCTTTCAAAATAAAAATTGACATCACATCAGTAAGGAGTTTGGAACTATTCATATTTGCCCCCTCCTGCCATCTCATGTTGGAATAATGAAAAACCCCCGTGTCACCGTGACTGAAGGCTGACATTCTGTCCTTCATGGATAACTTACTTGCCATAGAAGGAAATGCAAAAATAATTTCCAGAGTTTCTATTGATCTAGCATTGCATTAACCGTCTGCTGAGCCAAGCTATTTATTGACTAAATGCTAGCTGGCCCCTTCTAATTAGCGCAGCTTTCCCCAGCAGATTTTAGGATGGGGTGATAAGACAACAGAACCGGGTACTCTGTAGCTGTCGTGACACTATCTGGGAGACCCCTAAAAGCTTTTATTATTTTCCAATCACACTGTAAAGAGCTAAAAGACAATGTTTGGTTCTTATTCACAGAGGACCCCTTGCAAGGGGGAACATGAAAGACTCCCTTGAAACAAATTGCTGAACTACATGAAATGAAAGTTCTTTATTTTATAGTTGACTTATATGGTGAGACCACATTTCTTTCTATGTGGGATTCCACATCCCTTTGAGTCATTGACCTTATTTAAGTAGCGTTCTCTAGAAAGCCACTCTTCTCTATTTTGATAATACTTAGCATCTCAAAGAGAATAAGGAAAACAACCAGATTTTTTTAAAGTAATCTCTGTATTGAAATATGAGTTACTTATAGAAACATCCCCAAATCATAAGTGCATGAATTGATGTATTATTAGAAAACGAACACCCAGATAATCAGAACATAGATTAAGAAATACGGTATTGCCAGAACCCTAGATTGTGCCCTCTATCACTTCCTGCCATTGTACCCCATGATAATCTCTACGTGGGCATATAACACCATAGGTTAATTTCACCTACTTTGGAACTTTGTATAAATGGAATAATATATAAACTATTCTTTCTAGCTCTCTTTACTCATTATTCTCTTTATACTATTCCACTGTGGACAGGACTTTGAGGTTAAGTTACAAGAGAGGTAATATCTGTCCTATAATTTTCTTTTTGGCCTGATTTTAACATGTTTTTATGAAAGGCAAAGATCAAAACCCTGAACCTATACCAAGAGTTTAGCAGACATGCCAAACTACTGTGGATAACCTTGAATAAAATACTTTGAGTAAGTAGAAACTGCCATGTCAGACTACTTCTAAAACATGCAAAAGGCTGTGTGGATCCCAGTCCAACAAAATAATAGTGAGCACTCACATAATTTCAAGTTTGACATGAATGTATTCCTAGCCATAGTATAACAATGCCTCCCTGCTTTGAAAACTGCAAAGTTCTTCTAAGCTTCTTAAATTCCCTGCAGCTTACAGTTACTATATAAATATGCACAGAATTTTCCAAAGCAAAAAATTGCTGCTTTTCTTGGCTCCCAATATGCAAACCAACAAGAGACTTTACTGGAACAAGATGCAAAGCACAGTCGTATTGAATTCGAACATCAATTTTAAAATCAACCCTTCGTAATTTCTGGAGCTAGTAATCAGAGAGCCAGAATATTAATGAGATGACGTCAGATTGTTTAACTCATAGTTAGGATTTGCTTCTGTTTTTAAAAATAAAAATAATCTGTATGAAAAAATGAGTTTTCCTTTACATTGTACCATCAAAGTAAAATTACTCTGATTCCAATTGAATCATACTTCTTCATTTTAATAAGAGAAACATGTGATCTTTTTTTTTTTCTTTTTGCCTGCAAAGGAGACGGTAGAAAGAGATCTGTAGAAATGCTCCTACACCCTGAATGGGTATTTGAGAGACCAATACAAATACAAGGTAAAATTAATGGGATAAACAATCCAAAATTAGCATAGTTTCAATGCCCAGTGGAATCTCAATAACTTAGCATAAATCTTTGGGGGAGGCCTATTCATTCATTCATTCATTCATACAGTCCTTTCTTCACAAAGATCTACTGTGCACTTACCACTTACCAAACACTCTTTGGTAATAGTTTCCCAAATGAATCAAGTTTCTTGCTATAGTAAAAAAATGTACCTGGATTCAATAGTGTGCTGGTAAACAGCTACTCTGGGGATAAAGAACCCTACTTCTGGGAACCAGCAGTTAGCGTAATGGCTATGTCACTGGACTCCCACGTAGTCGACCGCGGTTCATGTCCCAGACCTGGTGGCTTAAAATTCACGCCGGGCGTGTGTGCATGTGTGCGTGTGTGCCCAAGATCCTGAGAGGAGAATGGAGGAGAAGGGATTGCGGCATGACCATCCCCCCTGGGGGGTGATTTCTCACTTTCTGTCTCTATGTCTCTCTCTGTCTGTCTGGCGAGTGCACGCACCCTATAGTGAAAAACCTCTCTCAAAAAAAAAAAAAAAAAAGAACCCTATTTCTAGTTTTTGCCAAGTTCCCTGGTGTAAATAACCTCCCTGTAGCTAATTTCAAGAGATCAGTATGAAGTTGGGACAAGATACACAGATTTTGGCTCTTGTAAGCTGGGAGGCGTCATCTCCATCAGACCTCTTCTTGGAACAAGTGTTTTTAGTAATAGAAAAATTTACACTGGAAACAGGATAAAGATAACCAAACAATACTGGACATTTTTATCCATTCATCAAAGAAAATTATGTGTGCGTTCTAAAACTTTGAAAGCCCACATGTATGGCATCTCACCAAGTCTAATAGACCTGAAAAGCAGGTAACGATTTTCCAAGGGAAAAGCAAGCATAGCAACATAATCACCCCAGGCGGTGATTTGGAAGTGTGTCACAAATTCCGATGGCTCCAAATATTTTCCTACGTAACTTTGCCATGATGTCTGAAATTCCCATAGTTAGTGTCATTCTTGTAGTTAAACCACTGTGTTTCCAAAAGGTCTTATTAAAATGCCAGAATTCCCAGAGAGAGATGCAAGTCGAGGTCTGGTAAACAGGCAGCTTGGCATGATGGAAAGAACTCTGGTTGAGAGAGCAAGGGTGGGTTCTATTCCTGGTTTGCCAGTAACTGTGTGACGTTTCTCCCCACAGTCCTAATGACATCCTCTTTCATCCCCATCTGACACGCTGCAAATCATCTCTACATCAAGTGGCCCTCCTTGCCTGGACTAAGATGTCAGATTCACTGGGTGTTCTACGCTAGGAAATTGAATGCTTTGACAATTTTGTTCATTGTGTTTGGAATTGGAGGACTACATATGCTAAAAGTGATGGATGTCTATTTTTTTAAAAAATGCTGTTTTCTATAAACAATTCACAATAAGCCAGAATGAAATAGAGCTTTACTTTCAGGAATTTTCTGTAAGATCATCGGATCTTACTAATGCTTTAGAAATGTTCAAGATTCCCAAAGAAAGATGTCACACAACTATCACCATGAAACTTATTGGAGTTGAGGAATGATAATGTGAAAATGATAAGATGTAGCATTCTTTTATGAATCCATATAAAGAGAAATATACGAGAAATGTCCAAAATTTTGAATACTGTGAATTGAGAATAATAGCTATTGATATATATATATATGTGTATGTGTGTGTGTGTGTGTGTGTGTGTGTGTGTATTTGGAGAGGTCTTTCTATAAGGTGCATGTGCTCACCAGAAAGACAGAGAGAGTCAGAAAGTGAGAAATCACCCCCCAGGGGGGATAGCCATGCTGCAATCCTCTCTCCTCTGTTCTCCTCTCGGGATCTTGGGCATGCATGCACACATGCCTGGCATGAGTTTAAGCCAACGGGCCTCAGTCTTGAACCGTGATCAACCACATGGGAGTCTAGTGATATAGCCATTATGCCAACTGCTGGCCCCTAAAATACCTTAATATAGTAAAATGGGCATGGACTTTTGAGAGTCAGTTTTCTGCTACTTCTCCAGATACATGGAGGGTATATGAATGTTTATAGTCCTCCTAAGTATCTTAAAAGTTACAGCCTAGTTATCACAGATCAGAATTCATTTTGGTTAGCAGTAATTGGCAAACAGGGCCATGCTAATTTCATTCTTGTTCATCATAATTGTGTCCCAACTCACAACAGACCCAGACAGCACATAAAACTCAGCCTGAGCAGGCTTTTAACAAGCCTTCCAGTGCCTACAGAACTGGGGTCCCAGAGACCCTACCATGCTCACACCAGTGTCCTGAGTCCTGACTCCTGTCAGAAAAAAATGCACATTTTGCCAAGTCTTTTTTCAGTTTAAGCATTTGCTTATGCATTCTGTAAGTGAGAGAAACAGGACCCTCAGTGGATCCTCGACAAGATGATCTATTCTCAACCTGAGCCAGCCCTGGTCATGGGCACATATATGCCCTGTGTCCTCAGGGAGATCTCCAGAGGCAAACTGCCCACCTCCTTGTATGGGTGAGCCTCACAGAGCATCGTGTTGTGTTTTACCACTTTACTGTCCAATGCCGCCAAATCTTGCTTTTAAAATCTCTCGAGATAAACAGAATCCCCTTAACGTTTACTCTCCAACCACTTTGATGCAAAGAAATGTGTTTTCTAAATACTTGTTTATTCCTGATGAGGAGGCATCTTTCCATCAGAGAACACTTCAGTGGGCTCTCAATTTTCACCAAGTGAAGTTGAGCGGGGCAGCTTGCGTGTGCTGACGTCAGCATGGCTCTGCTAGCCAGTTAGCATAAAAGCCCAGAGAAAAATGTGGGAAGGTTAACAGTAAATTGTCAGGGCAGAGGCCATTTGAGGTCTTGCAACCCGAGCTGTGTGGGAGTTTTCCAGAGGTGGATGAGAGTATCTATTGATCAATGCAGTAAAATAGGCTTCCACGGGTGGAGAGCTTTCTTCATTTGCCTCTTTATATTTGCTCCTATTTCTTTTCTGATTATTGAGGAAATGCAAGCATATAAAAATGTAAATGATAAAATAAAAGAAATCAAAGAAAATGTTTCCTATAATCACACACCCTAGAAATGACCAGTTACTATTTTATATAGACTTCCCTGAGTTTTTATACGTAACTATATAAGTACATATGTGTATACACTTATACATATGTATCAATATGTACATATATCTGTGTGCACACACAGCTATAAACACATACAAATGGACTGCACAAAGTTCATAGAAAATGAAATTAACGTATGAGTTTATTTTGGTGCAAAAGATTTTGAAATCCATGCATAGCTTTTTTTTTTTGGAGAGATTTTCACTGTAGGGCGCGTGCACTTGCCAGACAGACAGAGAGAGACATAGAGACAGAAAGCGAGAAATCATCCCCCAGGGGGGATGGTCACGCCGCAATCCCTTCTCCTCCATTCTCCTCTCGGGATCTTGGGCACGCACGCACACGCGCCCGGTGTGAGTTTTAAGCCACCGGGTCCGGGACACGAACCGCGGTCGACTACGTGGCAGTCCAGCGACATAGCCATTACGCTAAACACATACAAATGGACTGCACAAAGTTCATAGAAAATGAAATTAACGTATGAGTTTATTTTGGTGCAAAAGATTTTGAAATCCATGCATAGCTTTTTTTTTTTGGAGAGATTTTCACTGTAGGGCGCGTGCACTTGCCAGACAGACAGAGAGAGACATAGAGACAGAAAGCGAGAAATCATCCCCCAGGGGGGATGGTCACGCCGCAATCCCTTCTCCTCCATTCTCCTCTCGGGATCTTGGGCACGCACGCACACGCGCCCGGTGTGAGTTTTAAGCCACCGGGTCCGGGACACGAACCGCGGTCGACTACGTGGCAGTCCAGCGACATAGCCATTACGCTAACTGCTGGTTCCCCATGCATAGCTTTTTCATAACATGCCATTTCTGTGAACTTTTTGAAGACCACACACAAGCACATATGGCGTTTCACAACTTGCTTCCTCTCACACCTCTGCCACCCCATCCACCCTGGGTATCTTTTTATATTGTTGTGTGTAGTTCTACGCCCTTCTTTTAAGAACTAGACCTTAAAGAATCCTAAGGATATATATTTCATCATGGTTTCTCATAAAAATGATAATTTATAAAGAATAGAGCAGGCAGTGTCCCATTTCATAGATAAATTAAGATGCACAGATACTTGCCTCTCCAGAGTCCAGAACCAGATGTCACCCAAAGGCCAGCAGGAGCCAAGATCTTTACTTGCTGTAGTTTCGGGCAAGTCTTCCCTACTCCGGTGCAGCCACATTATGTCTGCTTTATCAAAATGTAAGTTACAATGATCACTTTTGAACAGGCTAAGCTGTGCTAATCATAGATTGATTTTGCAGGTTGCTGCCGAAAGGGATACTCAAATAATCGTTAAACCACAGGGGAGGGTCATTCATCCCCACACGAACTAAAAATAAACGCACTGGGCTTTCTCTGTTCCATTTTCAAAGCTCACCAATGATACATGTGCTTAGAAATGCTTGCATATGTTCCTTTATGAAAAACAAGTGTTTGGAAATTATGGTTATTTATCATTCCCTGTTAAGATGCAGAGGTCATTATAAACATTTCATTTTCTATTGATGGAGAAGACAATTATCCTTTCTGGGCATGGGGAAGTCTGGGCGACAGTGGAGCTGCTTCTGTGAGGAAGGACTGAGGATCCTGCTCTCAGCTGCCCCAGTCTTTAGCTCTGACAGGCAGAACATGAGCTCCCATCTCGGAGCCCCTTACTCGAATGCCCTCTCCTCCATGTACATAAGGTAACGTGTGGTGCTCCCTATGATTCCTCTCAGATAACCTGCTGCCCTCCTGAGCCTTTGCTCTCTGCTCCTCCAGCTTCTCCCAGAGCCCCATGCATGGCCAGTCCCTCTCAACTTTCTCTGCCTGATCCAGACCATCTCCTGCCTGGTCAGCCTTCGTCCTGATCAAACCAAGGGATGTTCAAGCTTGACCTCCAACACGATTCTTTTTTCCCCTTTCCTTCACTGCTGCTAGTGGACTCTCCCCTGGGCCTCATACACTGGGGTATTCTCAATTGCTCTAAGACACTGCATTCGGATGACTCCGATAGTGCAGCCCATGTTCCCTATGTGATCCCACCTCCACTCAGCACTAAGGTCTTCTCACCTTGCCAGAGTTGTTCCACAGACACCCACCTTCAAGTTTCTCCTCATACCGGACAATCAGTCTCCTGCTTTCAATAGATCTTTCGGAACCTCAGTACTAATCATATCCCTTCTTTCCTTAAAAAATTTTAGCATAGGGCCAGATGGGGTACAGTGCACCTGGACCTACAGGGAAAGGTCCTGGGTTTGTGTCCTGGGGTCTCCCTGAGCACTCTGTGTGTGCATGTGCTGTGATCTAGGCCTATAGGGACTGAGGATCAATCCTGGTGTGAAGGCCCTGTTGGGTGGTGGGGAGCTTCTGTTTCTTTCTCTCTGTTTCTCTCATGGGAGAAACAAACTTTTAAAAATTGCAGTGGAACTCATTCTTGGTATTCCATGGTTCATTCACAGGTTTTCTGTTGGGGATGAGAATTTGAGAGGAACATTATCTCATTTCTTCTCCACAGGGGCTCAGAGGCTCACCTAAAGAGTGGACAAGTGAATAAAGCGTAGTATAGTGGTGGGATGGGTACCAGAAGGTGGGAAGCTAGGGAGGGGGGGCTGAGGAGGGTCAGAGGATGGGATATCAGATCATAGGCCTGAAGGAGCAATGGAATTTAGCCAGGTGGTAGAAGGGGTGGTGATTTTCTATGTCTGTCCTTAGCCCAAGTTTTTAGTGTCCTCCTCTAAGATTTCCTCCAGCACCACTCTGCAGCTGTCTCTTAGCCTGAGAACCATCATTGTCTGCCCACACGATGAAGCATCCCCTGCTGAGAAATCCCTTCGGTCATACCTGTCTTATTTTCAC
>NW_006203430.1:197902-220848 GCF_000334495.1 Tupaia belangeri chinensis | reverse complement strand
TCCGTTTCAGATCTAATCTCTTTGCACAAATCATAATCAACCCTTCCTTTCTCCCTTCCATGATCATTCATCTACATAGACTTGGCTAATTTTTACAGATTGCGGCTTTGGGTCAGATACTGAATTACAGGCTGAATATAGACACAAGGAGGGATTGCCCTAGGGAAGCCATAGTCTAGTCTAACCAGCTAACTCCCACACCTGGAAGATATCATTTACATCACATGTAATGCACAGTTTCACATCGCACATCTGAATCCCCACATCTGGTAGCTTCTGCATTCTCTCCCTCCTCCTTCCTCTTCTCCCACTCCCCCTCTACATTCTTAACTGCTATTGCAATACGTATCTTTATCCACTTAGGCATTCACCAGATTCTACCTTGTATTACTGATTTTATCTATCTATATCTTCCTTCTTTAACCCAAGTGTTAATGCCTATTGGTTGGGAACCTCTTCTTTAATGGTATTTCCCATAACGCTTAAAAGGCACTTATTACATATTTATTCTAGAGTATTTGGTGGGCACCTGGAATGGGACAGGCATTCCCAAATGAGGTTCATGGCCTCTAAGGTCTCCAGTGTGCTGGGAAATTGGGCAGAAGTACACATAAAGTGCAGGGAGCTGGCAGTCACACCCTTACATTTACCCTGGGTTGGTAGCCATATTGTCATGAATAAGTAAGGAAGGGAACCATGACAATGCAGGACCTTGGACTGGGCCCCTCTTACTTCCTCCTTGTATCTCTGCATCTTCATCAACAGCTGTTCCTATAGAAAAGTCTGTTTGCATCTGCAGACGTATTCTCCCACCATCAATGCACCCTGGTGTTCCTGACATTCAAAGCTGGACTTACAGGCACAAATCATCACCTAATTCAATAAATCCCTTTTACTACCAAGCCAGAGCAGCAATGATTTATCTCAGGAGCCCAAAGCATTTTGGCTCTTCCACATACTTAAATTATAAACCACGTCAGGAAAATATCTCACTTTCCATAAGTAGTAATAGTCAGGTTTAAAAGTTACGGGATCATATTTTATAGAAAAAAAAGGTTGTTGAACTCTGATATTTCCTTCCTAAGTCTGAAATAAGTAATACAAATATATTAGTTTTTTTTCCAGTCATTTCAGAAAACATTTAAATGGAAACTGCTATTTTTTTTTTTTCATTCAAAGTGGAGATTTATTCCACAAACTTTGGGAAATACTTTTGAATTTTTTTGCCTTGTTTTTGAGGGTTGTTCATGACCAGACATGTCAATTACATTTAATTGAAACAGAAATACTAAAATTAAATTTTTCTGAATTCAGTCCTATCTTGCCCAAATGTTTAATGACACATGTAGAGCCTCACAATGACTGTATTAAGAATGACTTCAATCATGGTCTTATTTGTAGAAGAATTACCAGTGCAATGATTTATAAGAAATGTTTCTGTTACAGATAAAGATAGATAGGTGAATAGATAGATAAATCAGCTGAAATAAAACCAAAGACCTAATAGTTACCAGGAAAATTTGGCAATTTTGCTCCCATATGTCTTTTTGTGGGGAGGTAATAAAACATAAAATCAACCTCAGGAAATGCTCAAACACAGCAAAAGTAGGACTAATGATTTCTGTAGCATATACCTTTACACTTCTTACCTTGAGCAGAAAAAAATACAGTTTTAAGGAAGCAGAGTTGCTATAAGAGAAACATCTGTTTCTCTATTTATAAAGCAATTTTTTAAAAAAATAAAACTCAGTGGGCATTACTCAAAAAATAACTTTCCTCAAGAAAATATTTTAGCATATCAATTTTATTTTATTACTAAAGGAATAGTTTCAAATGCAAAATATTAAAACTCATTTCTCATTATCACTATGAATCAGAATACAGGGTCCTACATGCTGATAGCTTTGACAAATTTATGTTGCTGAAAAAATAAAATCATATTTGTTTGCAATCAAATCATAAGTTATCTCTGCGTTCATAATTTGAGAGTTGAGTTTCACTTCTTTTCTGAACTCCGAAACATGTGCTGTATTTTCTCTGCTCTCTGAGATTATAATCAAAGTGGTACGCTTCGCTTTGCTTTATAACAAGTCGGTATCACCGAATGCAGATGATGGCATGAAGCAAGGTTAATTGGATTGATAACATAGCAATATCCAAATGGCTGAATATTTTAGCATTACATTTACTGGAAATTTGAAAGCATTCTTCATTTCCTACTTCATTTCTGATGAGGAGATATCAATCTCAAAGTTTTATTGTTTAACCTTGTAGATCTGACCTCTTCCCTCAAGCGTTTAACTATTCACCTTGGCACTGACCAGTGATTAATTTGGATGGAATGGCAGAGGCAGTCTCATTTTGTTTTATGAGGAGGGAGGAGAGCAAGGATTTTCCACAGGGTAGCACCATTTGATTTGTTTTTCCACCGCATCTCAGAAGCTCTGTTCTTTTAATGCCCAGGGAAACGGAAGGTTTATTTCTGTGCTGACAGAATAGCTCATGTGCAATGGGGACGTGTGCTCCAGGTACCCACTGGGCACGGCTGCCATCTGAAAATGGTCAGCCTGTTACAGCCAGGCATCTGCTTATCCAGTTTATGGGTTTGGTACATACATAAAGCACCCACCAGGGATAACTTGCAATGAGTCTGATTCTGAAGCCTATTGCTAGATCCAAATTTTTCACCCTATGACGGTACTCTGGCCAGCAGTGTCTTTTCACTCTCATCCACCAAAACTCACCAGCCCTTAAGTAATGCCAGGTTGGAAGTACAGAAGCCAGCAAATGGGTGCACCAGCAGGACTGACACTCAGCCAATATTGATGGAGAAGTTTCTAGGTTCCACATTCTGCGGATGCAAAAATGAACAAGACTGGAATCCTCCCTTCTGGAAGTTGAGCTGGTACTTCTCAGAGTTCAGATTACACAGCTCTGTTTGTTGTTGGAGTCACTTTAGGATGTCATTCTGATGTGCATGGTGCCCTAGAAAGAGAGAGCGGGAACAGATGAGGAAAGAATTTACAAGGTCCATAAATAACCTGCTGTGAAGTAGAATAGCCCCTGAGTTCTAATCCCTTCCCCCACACCGGACCTAAATAATGACACAGGCCAACAGAATTGAACCCTAAGGTACAGAGTGACTGATGTATATTAAATGATGACTAAGCACATACATTGTATTATCTAATTTAACCATCTAAACAATTTTGTAGGTTGATACCGTAATCCTACTTTATAGATAAGAAATTGAAATTCAATGACTTCCCAAAACCTCACACCTAGTAAATATGAGAATTAAGATTTTACCTCAAATTGCATGCTTTATTTTCCCTCTGAGCCACGCTGCCATTCCAAGAGGACACAATAGAATTCCAGTAAGCACTGGGCATTTCCACTCAAGTGTCTGAGTAAAGGGACAGCCTTCTTTCAGCCCATTCTTGATACTCCAATTCAGTGGCTCAACCTATATGAGTATTTTCCAAGCTAATCATGCTGAACTAGCCCTGATATTTGTAGTTGGCTCTTTTCTCACCCATATGGGTAGGTGTGCCTGGATCGTTGGGCCATCTGCTCCCTTGGCCCCTGCCAATCCAGGATTTCTCTCCATCTCCTGTGGCCACCCTGGAAGTTTCTGCTGTGCCTTCCCTTCTGTCTTACTACAGTCCAATGGTCTTTTTCATTCCATACCCTTTCCACAGGCTGCTGGCTCTATTCCAAGTCTACTTGGCTTCTAAAGATGATCCTTATCAATCCAGCATTTTAAGGCCATTGGTATGTTAAGGTTTGGATCCAACAGGTCTAAAAATTATGGCTGTCTTATTTACCAACTAAGCAACCATGGACAGGTGACTTATTGCATCTATAGAATGGACATAGTAATATTCCTCTCATAGGGTGGATGCAGGACTCAGTAGATTTCCTTTTGCAAAGAGCACAGAACGACACTTGATTCTGAGACCACTACATGGCACAATACCAGACTAGAATGAGAATAGTATGCTTTGGTGCTGTGTAGGGGTTGTGCAGGGCACAGCCTGTACAATTGTATATGACAACACTGCCTGCGATAAAGTTAGTGATCAGTAGATGGGATAAGACTTCTTTTTTTCCTCCTTCCTGCTAGTAGCTGTTTGGGGGAAAAATAATTGAAATAGGCTCTTAAAGTATCCCATTTGAGTTCAGGAGAGCACCTAGAAATTATAGCACATAGTTAAAGTGAAAGTTTAAAGAAACAGCTGAAGTGTCCTCCTCATGTATGTCAAGCTGTCATGTGGAAAACCAGGTGGCTAGGAGTTCTGTTGGTATCTCCTGGAAGCCCATTGCTCTCCCCAGCGTGTGAACTGTGGAAGGCACTGAGTTGTTCATCTGTTCCTTTAGCTCAAGGGAAACCTCTTCCCATGGTAAAGCACAACAGCTCCTAGGGACTCTGCACTCATCTTTCCTGGCAGACAAGCTGTTGAAATCAGTTAACTTCTATATACTGTGTCTTTGCCAAGAAAGGCTTGCATATTGCATAGATATCTGTGCTATAAATGTGCATTTCCCAGTAAGTCCCTCTGGCTCTACTATAAGGCCAGGGGACTTTCTGTGTGAGTAACAAGAAAAGGAACGTCATCTCTTTTCCAGGCAAAGCCCTTTCCATTCCCAATTTAGAATTGTCATTGCCCTAGCCCTTCACTTGATAATAAATACCCTTCTGATTTCTTGACCTGAACGTGGTTGTTACAATGACTATCCTATTTTTACCTTTTTGTTTATAGTCAAATTCCTTAGGTTCTATACCTACTCTGTTCATTGTATTGGCTTCCTGTACTTTTGCACACTATAATTTGGTTTCTATCTCTTTTTCTTAAAAACTCTCTCCTGTCTTGTGTTATAGGTCTTTCCTTATCTTTTACTTGGCATCTCTCCAGAGGTCACCAATGACTACTTCCTAGTCAAATGCTGTCCTTAACATGCTCCAGAGAAATCCAATGAGAAAATAAAAATGTTTTCACAAGTAGTGTCAGAACAGCTGTAAGGCAATGTTTGAAAAAATCAACTGTAACTCCTACTTCACAATTGTTACTTATATACCAAAAAAATTATTAGACCTGGATATACATGCTAAATCTATATAAATCTGCAAAGAAAAAACTGTGGTAAGTTGGACTTTATCAACATTTAAAACTGTAGGCTGATCCCATAGCCTAATGGTTAAGGTGAACTGGATCTCACATGGCAGACAGACTGTGGTTCAAACCCCAGCCCTAACAGCTTGTAAATATACCAAATGTGTGGGAGTATGTACCAAAAATCCTAGGACTACACCCCATTGGGGGATGCTTTCTCCCTTTCTCTTTCTCTCTGTCTCTCTAGTAAGCACACACACACACACTCTCTGGCAAGTTAATTAATTAATTCATTAAAAACTTCTCCTCAACAAGAAAACATGAAGAACATGACAAGTCACAAGTCATCAGAAAATATTACCAGTAGAAATATTGGACAATGGACTTGTACACAGAAAACATAAAGAAGGAAAGGAATTAAGGAGAAAAATAGAGAAGACATTTGTATTTGTGGGATGCAGAAATGGTTTATTACCTGTTGATGATAGTGTGTATAGTATTCTCAACTGCACTGGTCTGAAGTGTATTTCATGTTGGGTAAATTCTCTCTACAAGCTAAATGATGTATAGTAATTGAGTGTATAAAATAATAATAATGATGATGATGATAAAATAAATAAGTAACTTAATGGTAAAAAGCAAAAACACCAATAAAAATGGAGGGAAAAAAACTTGAGCAGAGAGACAAATGCTCAATCAGCATATGAAAAAGTATTCAACATTATTAATCACCAGATACAAAAGATTAACAGTACTAATGATGATAATGCAGAGCAACTGGAGAACTCACACATTCTGGTTGAGAAGTAAAATGAAGAGAACTCCCTAGAATTTTCTTACAATATCAAATATATCATTATATTAACATCCAGCAATTCTTTTTTAAAAAGAATTATTATTATTATTATTTTTAGAGAGAGATTTTTGCTGCCGGGTGTGTGCACTCACTGGAGAGACAGAGAGAAAGCGAGAAATCACCCCCCTGGAGGGATGGCTACATTGCAATCCCTTCTCCTCCATTCTTCTCTTGGGATTTTGGTTGCATGCACACACACGCATACAAATACACACGCATGTCTCTGTTGTTAATTTTAAAACACTGGGTCCGGGGCTCGAATCACAGTTAGTTACGTGTGAGTCCAGTGACATAACCATTATGCTATTTATTGGTCCCTTAAAATCCATTACACCATTTGCTGTTTCCTTAAAATAATTATTTTTATTTAATTAAAGAAAATTTTGTTATTTTAAAATTTGCTATAGGGAACACGCACACATCAAAGAAAAAGAGACAAGAGAGAGAAAGTGAGAAAGCAAGTTGCCAGGTCTAGAACTTGAACTGCAGTCATCCATGAAGGGGTCCAGCACACTAACCACTATGCAGCCTGCTGGCTTCACACCCAGCAATTCCATTCCTTGGGATTGTCCAAAAGAATTAAATCATATATCTTAAAAAGCCTTGCATAAGAATATTCTTGACTGCTCTACTGATAGTAGCTAAAACTAGGAGGGAAACCAAAAACTTGAAATAAATGACCATCAAAAAGAGTGGATTTCAAAAGTACAGTAGAGCTATGCAATGTAATACTACTCTAAATCATAGACAGTAACACATACAGTGCCAGAGATGGCATTGAGAAACACGCTGAGAAAGGAGCAGACAGCCAAAAGTAGGTGCTACACAATTCCATTCATATAAAGTTCAAAATCAGGCCAACCTAAGTAAGTGGTGGTGATAGAACAGTGCTGTCCTCTGAGGTGGGGAAGCAGATGAGAGCAGGGACTGACCAGCTAGGAACACAAGGGAAATTTCTGAGGGAAGGGAAATGTTCTAGATCCTGACAGCAATGTAGATTATGTTTTGAGTATATACAGTTGTCAAAACTGTAAACTTGAATTTCACTGAAAATTATATTTCAATAACAACTTTTATTAAAGTGAAACTTTCTCTCCCATACTTTTTTCTTTTTAAATATAATCTAAATTTTTGATCACTTTGATTTTAGGCCTCCTCTTCTTTCTCATCCTCTCATTCTCTGGGCTGCCATAGGATCAGCCTTTAATTCTGTTTCCTTTCCCCTTTGTGTCCTCTCATTCCCTCCTTCATTCCTGCACATCATCTCTCAAGACACAATACGACTACAACTAAACTCATGAATTCCACACCTCTTACCCTTCTGTAGCCTAAGAGATCATGCCCCACAGTGGTTGACATGCCATCATCCCCCTGTTTAGCTCACCGTCCCACCCCTCCACCTGAAACCAAGCATAACCACATTGCTGATCTGGAGGTATCATGAGACCTACAGATATAGAACCGGCTGGGCATACTGTGCTCCAAAGTCCCCATCATGACGTCACCCTCGCTTTCTGGAAATAGGATCCCCCTTTCATTGGAATGCTGTCGCATCCAGGGGCTAAATTCACTGGAGAGTGATCACAGCTAATTCTGGTTTCTCAGTGGCATCTAAGTGCATTTCTGATGTTCAATGAATATTAATAAATAATGACAACTGTGTGCTTGAGTAAGGAAATCAAGCCCCCGGCACAATGAGGCCAAAAAAAACTAAACAACAAATTCCAAAGCTTTCTACAGTCATTAATTAAAATTAGAAAGCTAACTAGCTTCATAAGAAAAAATACAGCAATCTTTCATAGTCAGGCCTAGAAATGCCTAGGATGATTTAATTTTACTGGTTCTCTTTGTTTTATTTTATTTTATCTGCATTTGGGAAAAGAACCTTAACTCAGACAGCCATAAAGGAAAGTTATTTGAAACAACCACTGAAGAAAATATAGCTGTTATTTCTTTAACTAAGCTTTATTACTTAGCTGACTACTGTGGAAATAAACAAAAGGATAAAGGCTGTGGAGAATATGACAAGGGTCTGCCTAAAATATTTTTAGAAGTTTAATTGTTCTAGCTTTTTATACTAAAGACATTGCATGGCTTCATTCAATTTTCAGAAACCTTTTTGTATGATTTTCTGAAGTCTTTTTACATATGACTCTAGAGTCAAATTACATGTACGAATCAGTCCTGTTTTTATGCCTACTAATGCTTAGATATACTTGAGTGACACACATATCGTTTTATAGAATTGAAATCATTGAGCCACTGTGAAAGTGTTTCTCTAGGTAAAAGGATGCAACTGCCCAGGCTAGATAAATTACCTGTGCATTTTGAGGTAGAAGAAATCCTTTTTAATAAGAGATGGTGGAAAGAAGAGGAGAAAGGTCGGGAAGGGGCTCAGAGAGAAGTGTATTTGAATTGGACCTCACAGGGTGTTCAGATCTGCTTACATGGATTTTGATGGTACGAATTTTACACAGAACAGCAAAAGTATAAACCCAGGAAAGGCTTTAATTTTCCTACATTCTTCTAACTTTGCTGTTCCCTATTCTCCTTCACTGTTTCTGTTCTTATCAGTTTTTCCTTGTTCACTGTGCTTGATTCATTCTATCAGCCTTCCTTTCAGTTCCTTGACATAGAAGATTTGTCCCCATCTCTCCAAAATGCTCTTCTCCCAGATTTTTATATGGCTATCTCCTCTTCATCTGGGTCATCAGTCAGCCTTCACTGGCCCCCTAGCAAATCCGTGCTAGGTACCTTCTATTCCATGGCCATAGTAAGTGTCCTCTATAGCACATATCACTCATTAAAACAATCATACTTATTTTTTTGTTATCTCTAGAAGACTGAGCATTATCTGTCTTTTCATTTTTGTCTTCAACACCTGAAATAATGTCTACTACAGAGTAAACAATCATTGAAGGAATAAATGAATGAATGAATAAATGAATGAATGAATGAAGAAAATGCAAGGAATTAATGAGGATTAGAGTAGTTCTCATTGCATACACTGCATATAATTGAGAACAGATGCAAAAAAAAAAAAAAAAAGCAGTGGAAGTTGAGGTTGGAAAGTTGGATTGAAGCCTGATCTTGGTGGCCTTAGGTGTGGGTCAGTGAGCAAGGTCTAGCCAGTAGATAGAATGTGGCACATAAAACATATATGCTACACTTAAGCAGGAGTCTTAGCAAAGCATGTAACAGTGAGGAGCTAAAGAATGCTTTCAACCTCAGGAATGACATGATCAGAGCTGTGCTTAAGGAATATGATTAAATGTATAAAATAAAAAAATAATAATAAAATAAAATTAAAATTAAAAAAGGAAAGTGTATAGGATGGATCTGAGGGAGAATGGTAAAAGAAAGCAAAAATAATGATAAAAATGATGACAGGGACAACCACAGTTTACTGAGGGTCTATTGGGTGTAGATCCATGGTTAGGCACATTCACTGGCCTATCTCATCTGTCCTTGTAGAAAGTTCATAGATTAGTTGATAAAGTCCCCATTCTATAGAAAAGAAAATTGAAACACAAAGGGAATAAGTAACTTGCTTATTATCATGCAGCTCAATAGAGCAAACTGGGGGAAATCTTAGAAGAATATTATCTGAAGTGTACATGGTAATCATTAGAGCTTTCCACCTGATATTTTTGGCAGCCATCTTTACAGGTGTTCCCCAGGTGGGATTGGCCATGAGACTCACTATAGCCAGGGAAATGTAAGTGGAGGTGATAGCTGTCACTTCTAGAAGGAAATTTAGAAAACCAGTGAGTAATGCACCTGGGGGTTCATTGTTCCTGCCACAGAGACCTGTAACATCCTGTATGACTGATCTGGAGCCTAGAATATTTCGTACAGGGCAGACCTAGTCACCTGCGATAGACTTACCACAGCAGTTATTTTAAACCACTGATATTTGCACCTTTTGCTGTTGTTGCTGTTTTAATACAGCAGGATCTAGCCTACCTTGCTGTATCCAGGGAGAGCTGCCAATGATCCTTGGACAAGAACAGAGTATCTGCAATTGCCCAGAATGACACCTCCCTACAAGTGTTCACAAGCTGCTTGAAAAGTGCTGAAGATTTGGACACATCATTTTATTTCTGTTCCTCTCCATTTCACTCCTCCTTTGGGCCCTGAGGCATAGAAGGTGGAGGGAACATCACTGTACTATCATTATAATACACTTTAGTATTCTCAGTATTGATCCATGCAAGGATCTGATTTGATTTTTCCTCTTTATTCTGGCCCCAAATATATTTATCCATAAATATGCATGTGCTTCTATATTTTTTTGTAATTGTGTGTTTTTAATTTATATACTTGGTACTATGTTGTAATTTTTTTCAGCTTCTTAAGTTGTTCTATTGGTGTTTGTTCTCTACATTGTTCTCTCTAGGTCACTTTTGGCACATTTGGTTTGTGTCTTGTGATGGCTTCATAGTATTCCAAGCAGGTGTCTGCCACCTGTCACCTGGCCATGGCCCTAATGCTGGGCACAAGATTATCCTCTCCTTTCCTACACAATGCCAACATGAAATCCAACACACGTCCACTTACAAAATTCTGCAAGAATTGTTCTGGACTATGCAGGCCAAGGAAATCACTAGTTCATTAGGCTGGGTATATTTAATTCCATAAACTGCTACTGGATTGTCATATGCTTCTCAGTAACTGTAACATTTATATGCCAGTGGTGCCAAGAGTCCCAGCTTCTCCCATGCTAACAAGTGCTTGCTTTAATCCCTACTTGTAAAGCGAGTTTGCCCCATTCTTTGCCTGTCACTTCTTTGAGGACAGTCCTATTGAGGAGCCTTTAAGTTGACTCTGAGTGGTACTGCCCTGCCTTGAAGTCACCCCGGGTGATGAGGGTTCTCCCCAAGGCCATCTCTCCAGGACTGGTGGACCCAGCAGTGCTGTTAGGCCACCTGGATTTACAGTCTCTGTGCTGTTTGTCTTTCTGATATCAATGCCTAGTGGAGAACATAGTGGGCACTCAAAGAATATTTATGACTTTGTTGAATTTGCCATGAGAGATTCAGTAATTTACTGTTTCAGGATCCCACTAAATTATTCAGAGTAGCTTGAAAGACAGGATGAAATTTCCCAAGATGCCTAAGTCCCTGAGTAATTTTCTTCATCAAGAAGTACCAGAAGCCATACATTTTAATTATCCCAAGGACACTTGGCCTAGTCCCTTGTTCTCTGTGTGAAGCTCATGTCCCAACCCTGGATTCAGGTGATTATGTTTAGTTTTTGTGTGTGAGATTCACCATTTCTTACTTCCTTCATTCTTTTTTCTTTTATCAAGAGCATTTGAACCATAAAGTCTCTTTGCTTTACAAATTAGATGAGCAAATTTAGAAGTTCAGGCTATGAAACGAACAGCAACAGCAAAAACTACAAAGCCAACCTCAGGGACAAAATATCAGACTTTGGGCTCCCCTGGGAATGAGCCATCACTAATGTGAGTAGGGAATATTTGTGATGTTTTACTATGATTAAATGTGAGGATGTGTACCTCCCAACTTAAAAATAAGTAGTGTGAATGCCAGGTAAATCATTCTAGGAGGCTAATTACTGCTGCAGTGGGCTTTCCACCCAGACTTTCTCTGCTCTGGCCTGCAGAACCATGGGCTCATGTGCCAAGGTTACACAGGTTATGACCCGCTCTCCATCCTTTCTTCTGTGTTCATCAGTGTCCCAGAATGATGCATTGATTGAAACAGAATAAATAAATAAACTAGAAAATCTGTGAGTGCAGTACAACCTTGACTGAGAGAAATGTGTGGGCTGTGAGGTATTTTGATGAATTCTATGTTCTAGGTAACAGAGAGTTAAGTGAGAAATCCTTTTCACTTTCATCCTTCTGATTGAAAATATTTCCAAAATGAACTGCTCCATTCTGCATCTTCATAAGCACAAAAGAGTGAACAGAGTGGAATCTTTCTTTGATGATGGAAAGTTCAATAGTAATTCTCAGAATCATTCCTGAATGTCAATTATAAGATTATTTACATAAATTTAGATGTAGAAGCTGGGCTAGAAATGGACAAAACCCTAAAAGGCCCTAGGACTGAGATTTTGAAGTAAATCTTTCTATTTTCTTTCTATAATTTGCTATTGAGGGTAAAAAATGGGGTCTAATTAATTGAGGGTCTTGATTAGTTGGATCCTGGATATTTATAAATTTTGTTTTTCATTTAGTCTCTTAGTGAACAATTGTTTGATATAATATCTGATTAAACCAATACTGTTTTTCAGATTCTTGAGTTCACAGATGCATGTGCTTTGGGGAGAGTACCTCATAAAAATTATAAACGTTGGGACCAGCAGATGGCGTAATTGTTACATCTCTGGACTTCCATGTAACCAACCATGGTTTGAGTCCCAGACCTGGAGTCTTAAAACTCACAATGGGTACATGTGCATGTGTGCCCAAAATCTCAAGAGGAGAATGAAGGACAAGGGATTGTGGTGTGGCCATCCCCCATAAGGGGTGATTTCACACTTTCTGTCTCTCTGTCTTTCTCTGTGTCTCTGGCGAGCACACATGCCCTATAGCAAAAAGCTCTAAATAATAATAATTACTATAAATGTACACTTCTTTTTATACAGCACTGATTCATACTGCACATTTAGAAGTGCTGGCTACAGAAATACAATGATTCTTTTAAAAATAAAAATAACATTAACTTATCTTAGTATGTAACCCAAACTTCTATTTTGGAGAAACAGCATATTGAAATGGATTGAGTTCTCATGAGAAGAATGGGTGAGCATTCAGAGACCGCCCAGTAACAAGCTAGGCTCTAGAGTGTCCATGATTCTGACTGGCGGAGGCTGAGGTGAATCATGGTGTGAGGACTCCATTAGAGATGTTTCTGTTTCTCTCTCTCCCTCGCTCTCTCTCTCTTTCATGGAAAAAAATAAACAAAATTTTATATATGTGTATATATATATATATATACACATAGTCTTCCTGACCCATCTGCCTCATGATCCTCAGCCTTATTCTTTGCAGCTATGTTGAAAACCACTGCTGCAGAGTCACCACTGTGTAAATGTTCACGATATTTTTACCCAAAAATCTTCTCACCTGGAAGAACCAATTTCAGTGTGAATTAGAAAACAGAAATTTGTGTTCATATAGGTTAAAAAACAAGCAAACAATTTAAACAACGGCATTTTCCTGACAGGTATTTGACACAGGTCCCTTATTATTAGACTCATTTTACACCTGACTGCAAAGAGAAATAAGGCCAAGTCTTGCTTAATAAACAGACTTTCCCTGATGGCCGCGCATGAGTCTTTGGTCCTCTGCTCTGGGACAGCATTTCAGAGGAAGGGAGGGATGCTCTCTGAGGTTCCTACTGCCTGTGACCTCAGCTACTACAGAAAGCTAACAGCACAGATTCTGAATCCTGAAGCAGCATCTTCGTAGCTATGAGGATGTGAAAAAATTACTTAATTTTCTTCATCTGTAAGAAGAAAATAAAAATATCTACTTTGCAGGTTGGTTGTGACATTTAAAGTAAATAAGACTTAATAGGCATATGGGAACCCATCTATAAATGGCAAGCCTTTTCTGAAGGCACAGGAAGTAGACGTAAGAAATAGACTATCAGTTGACCTTTTAAAAAGCTGGACTTTAATTTGTAAAGATGTAGAACAACTGGGATTCTTGTGCACTGCTGGTGGGGTGTAAAATAATATAACCATTTTAGAAAACTGTTTGGTAGGGCCCAACAGATGGTGAAATGGTTACATTGCTGGACTCCCAGCATCACAGTTGAATGTAGTTCAAGTCCTGGACCCGGTGGCTTAAAACTTACACTGGGTGTATGTACATGCATGCTCAAGATCCTGAGAGGAGAATGGAGGAGAAGGGATTGCAGCATGGCCATCCCCTCAGGGGGATGATGTTCTGTCTCTCTGTCTTTCTGGTGAGTGCACATGTCCTATAGTGGAAATCTCTCAAAATAAATAAATAAATAAATAAATAAATAAAAAGAAAGAAAGAAGAAGAAAACTATTTAGTAGTTTCAAATAAAGTTAATCACATATTTACCAATCAACTTCTCCTAGATCTATACCTAACACCCCTCCTAGATATATACCTGAGAGTCATGAGTAAGCATGTCTGCTAAACAGACTTGCATGAGGATATTCACATCCGCTTTATTTATAATAGCCAAATATGAAAAGCATATCAAATGTCCATCAACCGATGAATGGGTAAACGAATTGTATATCCACACAAAGGACTATTACTCAGTCATAAAAAAGAAGGAACTACTAATAGATGCAGCAACATGAGTGAGTCTTAAAACCATTATGTCAAACAAAAGAAGTCAGACACATGAAGTTACATATCGTATAATCCCCAAGTCAAGATCTTAGTGATTGATAGCAACATAGTGGCTACCTCAAAGGATGGAGAGGGGATATCGAGAGCAGAGGAGCTTAAGGGAAGATTTTGGGGTGATGGGCATGTCCTAAATATTGATGTGGGTGACTAGGTAGTGTGAATTCATCAAGCTATCAGTTAAGGTAGGTGAACTTCATGTTTGTCCATTAGCCCTCATACATAGACCTGAGATCCCCTCTAGCAATTCATACCTTGAACAAGCACTCAGGACTTCAATACAGTCACTTGTAGCAGTCAGAGGAGATCAAACACCTTTCATTGGTTTCATCACCTCCCAGTAATGCATGCACAAGACTTCATGTCTCTCTGGTATCAAGAATCTCCAGCAATTCAGCAGGTGTCATGTTCCTGCTAAGTCTCTGCACCATACTAGGCACTGTGATGAGAAGCAGGAAGAATACAATAATATAACTTTCTTCTGAATTTTACAGTGTGGTTATAGAAAGTTTCTGATATTTGGGAAAGAGATTAGAAGATATATATTTGCAGGTGCATATTTGGGTCCAGCAGATTTTGCTTAAGTGCATGAAGAATTCAGAGTATATCATTTAGGGGATAGGAGTCTGACACCTACAAGAGGTGGGCTTTGCTTTATAAGACAGTCCAACTACAGACCCAATCTGCTGGAGGTAGCTAGGAGTCCCTGCATCCCGAATCCCCACACTGGGACTGAGATGGGTTTATCCTAACACATCATTTCATCCTTCTCCTAGCTTCAAAGCATTTGAAAACATGTTTATGAATTACTTACTTTTGTGGAACCTATTAAATTAGAAGCCTCTTCTCTTAATATTACAAGTAGATTAAAATTTGAGTAATTTCATGGTCTACAAAGACATGAAATGTTTATTTAATTCAGTAAGGGGTGCTATAATGTGTGTTCATAAAGCAAAATCATATTTATTATGAACAAGAAATTGCTATCCATAGGCAGGAGAGGGGCAGTGGAGACAGAGCTGGTGAGCCTGCCCGGTGTTAAATAGGCTACAGTTCACTGTCTGCACACTCTGAATCTTGGGGCAGAAGCAAGACCTGATCAGGAAGAACTGAGTAACATCCAAGAGGGAAGGTATCTTTTAGGATCAGAACCAACCTGCACTGTGGCTAGGTGGTGGTGCAGCAGTAAAACGTGAGGTTCTGCTAGGCTGGGAAAGTTTCTGGTTCATATGTAGAGAACTCCCTGTGCCATGGGGCACATCTTTGCCCATGATCCATGACTGGCTGAGATTAGGGGTAGATGGCAGCATCAAGACCCCGTTGGGAGTGCTGCCCTTCTCTCTTTCTGTGAATACTTCTCTTGTGCATAGAAGAAGTAAATGGATAAACTTAAGGAAAAGAAGAAAAGAAACACAGAATCATCCTACATGGACTTTAACACAACCTGGACTCTGGCTATGTTCTCTGACCACCTGCTCTGGTAGGTGAGGCTGGGCAGGCAAAGCAGTATAGCTAGTGGCTGGCAGGAGTGACAGCCAGACCGTTGCTCTTGGAGAACTTCAAGGTGGTTCTACACCACCCCTCTTATCTCCCAAGATGGTGCCCAGTAGTTATGTCAGCTTATCTCTCTCCCTTCTTCCTATTGCCCTTGTTCTCTACCTTGCATAAAACACACAACTTACTGCCATTCCTTTTTTCCCAGTGCAAACCCATTATCTGACCTTCTTCAGCACTCCGTGAGAAATTTATTCTAGCCCTTCCTAAATATTCACAACCACAGAAAGGCTGAGCTTCTCATCAAGAGACCATATGGGGGCCCAGCTTCAGTGGTACAGCAATGCTTCTTTCCCTTCCTTCACTTTCTCTTATCCCCCATGCTCTTACCAGGGCTTCCTAGGATCAACTCCCAAATAATTCCATGCCTGGTAATCCTTATCCCGGTTTTCAGCTTCTGAGAGAAAACGAAGACCATGTGTGCTCACATCTTTGGTAGCCAGCATCTGGGTAGGTAGGTGGTTCTCTGAGTGTGGGCACCTGGCCAACTAGGAACTTGCTAGAAATGCATATTCTCAGGATCCACCCTGGCCTACAGAATCAGAAACTGTGAAGTGGGGCCTGGCAACCTGGGCTTTAGCACCCCTTCAAGTGATCCCGGTGCACAATAAATTTGGAAAAGCATTGAATAGATATAAAATAAGCATGCATCTATTGCATGAACAAGAGGAAGAAGGAAGGACAACTGAATATGCCCGAGTTATTCATTGGTCAGTATAAGGACCACACAGCTTGGAATTTTAATGGAGAAGTCTGAAGAGACTTTTAGGCTGGACAAGACAAAAGGAAAATCTACCTCACTGAGAGGCAGTGAGCTGAAACTCGCAGCTGACCTGCAATTTTAGTTGATGCAATGAAATGGTTAGTCTCTTTGACACCACATTTTATTTAGCACGGTTTCATCTTTGCTTAGGATTAAGTAGCTCGTAGTCAAAACCTGTGTTCTTTATTAAGAATCTAAGGAAGTACGATAAGGAGAAGAATAGAGAGTCAAGGCATTATGGGGCAAAGAAATAGGCTATTATCTGTAGAAGATAATGTGTATAGTACTCTCAACTGGATTGGTGAGACATGTATACATGTTGGAATATTCACTTTGCAAGGTAAGTGTCACATGTGACTGAATGTATAAAAGAAATTGAAATAAAAAGTATAAGAATAAATAAATAAATAAAAGCAATACCTAACTGGGAAAAAAAAAAAAAAAGATCTTTTGGAGATTTATTGTTTCCCTTTCATAGTACTATGATTTGAATGTGCCCTCCAAAAGTTCAAGTGTTGAATTCTTAATTCCCAAATTCAGATATTAATGATATTTGGGCATAGGGTCCTTGGGAGGTAATTTTCACTAACTGAGGTCATGAAGGTGGAGCCCCATGATGGCATTAGTTGCTTTGTAAGAGAGACCCGAGCTACCACGCATGCTCCGCCTCTCCGTAAGATGCCCTCCACTGTGCTATGATGCAGCAAGAAAGCTCTTGCCAGATGCTGTTACTTTGACATTAGACTTCCCGGGCTCCAGAACCATAAGCTAAATAAACATCTAGTGCTGTGAAGTTTGGGTGTTGTACAGAATAAAACATTAAAATCTGAGAGCACGGTTGTGTGATGTTGGGCAAGTCACTTACTTTCCTCTGTGGATCTGAATTAGGACCAGCAGCTTTCATCATTTTCTCTCAGATGCGTGATTCTTTTTTTTTGGAGAGGGTTTTGCTATAGGGCATGTGCACTTGCCAGAGAGACAGAAAGAGAGAAATCACCCCCCAGGGAGGATACCCACGCTGCAATTTCCTTCTCCTCCATTCTCCTCTCGGGATCTTGGGCACAAATGCACATGCACCCAGCGTGAGTTTAAGCCACCGGGTCCAGGACTCAAACCACGGTCAACTACATGGGAGTCCAGTGACATAGCCATTACGCTAACTGCTGGTGGTAGGTGTGTGATTCTTAACTTTCACTCAATTTCTACCACAGAAGCTGCTTTATAATGTATTGGGGCAGGAGAACACCCTGTATGGGTATGAAAGCCAGCAACCCCTGAGATTTGGGTGTTTGGTCATAGCTCTATCTCTCTGCTCCACTGGCTTATTTATTTATTTCTTAAATTATTTATCTATTTTGTTATTATTTTTGTTTGTTTGATTCATTACAACAAGAGAGAAACAGAGAGAGAGAAAGCAAGCTGCCAGGTCAAAGACTCTATCAGCTGTGCGAGAGTCCAGAGCCTTAACCACACTACCTGCTGGCCCCTACTTATTTAATTGTGTTTATTATTATTATTTTTAATTTGCTACAGGGCACATGAACTCACCAGAGAGAGATAAAGGCAAAGTCTCCACTGGCTTTAAACCAAGCTCTGAGGGCCATCACGCTGAGATAACCTCCTGATCCTGAGTCTCAGGTGCCTCGTAGACATCAGAACCTATTAGTGACACCATCTGGCTGATAGTCATTGGTCTGAATATCACTCCCTTTGGGACCAAGAGAGAAATGGATTCTCCTGATGAACAAACCTTTGCCCCTGTGCTAACAGGCTAATGGGAGGGATGATGATCAGGTGCCACATCTGTTGGCTAGTCCATCAGTTATGCTAATGGAGGCTGTATCTCTGTAAGGGCTATAAAACACATGGAGCTGGTAGCCTTATACTTTGCCCCTCCATGAGCAAAGCAAGCCCTTCAAGATTTAAACGTATGTGTTTTCTAAGAGTTGGCTGGTGCCTAGACCTATTGCAGGAGAGACAGCCAAGGTCCTGTTTCAAACAGAAACATGCTGTGAACTTGGTTCATGTCCAGATGCCAGGGATAGTCACCAAAATCTCCAGATGTTTTCTCTTGGCCTTTTTACAAGGACGTGTGCCACTCCAAACTCTGTGACTTCAGGAGGACGCAACTTTGGAAGACGAACTCCTTGGCCGCTCTGTGTCAACCCCGAGTATGTGTCTACTTTGAAGTGCCAAGGGCTGCCTGAGCCACTTCAGCCACTTGTGAGCCTTTTCCCCTTCAGAGCAGATTCAGAATTGCACTTTGGTAGCAGCCTTTTTATTTTATTTTATTTTTGGGGGGAGAGGTTTTCGCTATAGGGCACGTGCACTCACCAGACAGAGAGAGATATAAAGGCAGAAAGCGAGAAACCGCCCCCCAGGCGGGGATGGTCACGCCACAATCCCTTCTCTTCCATTCTCCTCTCGGGATCTTGGGCATGCACGCACACGCGCCTGGCGTGAGTTTTAAGCCACCGGGTCCGGGACATGAACCGCAGTCAACTACGTGGAAGTCCAGCGACATAGCCATTAAGCTAACTGCTGGTTCCCAGCAGCCTTTTTATTTTCAAATGACGGTCTTTGCCATATTATCACCAACTCTCATTACCTTTTTCATTGAAAACTATTCTAAATTCTTTAACACTTGGCTCAGACTCTGTATCTGAAGCTACAAATGTGTGTTTCAGACAAAGCATTTAGAAAATAATAGAGATACAACTGCCATGGCCATAAGAAATGCATTACACAAAGATAAGGGTACAATTGCTTCTGTCTCCCAAGACTGGCAGAGTAGCAGGTGCCACTTGTTGAGCAGAACAGTATGTGCTGTTATGTCATTGTATTCATTCATCTATTGTTCTAAGAAATTTCTTAGACAAATTGTAATTAGTTGTTCTATCAATATTCTTGGACTAGCTGTGGTGTGAGGGTTAAGGCAGCTGGATCCTACATGGCCCACTGTGCAATTTGAGTCCCAGACCTGGTTGCTTGAAAAACATACCAGGCACAAGTGCAGTGTGCCCAAAACCCAGAAAGAAGGGAGAAATGGAGAAGGGATTGCAGCATGACCGTTCCCTGGAGTAGGTGCTTTCCCCCTATATCTCTGTGTGTCTCTCTGTGAGTGCATATGCCCTTGGGCAAACTGAAAAAAAAAAATTCTTTAATTTCAGTTGAGTACTGGTTATTTAGTCAGCCTACCCAAGTTCAAGCACTGCCCCCATAGTTTAGTACAAGATACTTATTCTTCCTGTACTTCAATTTCTTCATTATAATTTTTAAGTATGGGGGCCACCAGGTGGCTATGCTTCCACAAGACCAATTGCAATTAGAGTCCCAGACCTGGCAGCTTGAAAATCACACCAGGCACATATGTATGTATACTCAAAATCCCAGGAGGAAAATGGAGGAGAAGGAGTTGCAGCGTGACCATCTCCACTGCCCCCACCACCACCACACACACACACATTCCAGGAGGTGATTTCTCACTTGCCCTCCACTGTCTCTCTCAAAAATAAAACCTTCAATCTTAGCAAATATTTATTTAGCATATATTAGTATGTGCTAAGCACTGCATCAGACTGGGGAATAGTCATCAATAAGACTGTAAGGAATATCAAACTTCTTGGAGCCTTTGATTCTGTTGCAAAAGGTTAGAGAGAGTAAGAAAAATTATTTAGAGAGAGAATAATTAGAACACACCTAGTATAGACTAGCACTAATGACATGAAATTAATATTTAAATTCCACAGCTTAATAGTCCCTGTCTGCATAACTACAGAATTTCAGGGAGAAGATCCATCCACATTTATCTGCATTTGCCCTCTTCAGTCCCCCGCCCCATGTCTTTACAAGGGAGTTCCCAAGATAGTCCTCACATATTCAGAAAAACAAAACTTGTTGATTTCTTTCCATTCCTGTCGTCTTTGTTCTCCTCTTCCCCTAAATTACTTGAGCAGGTGCTTCATCATTGCTATGGCTGCAGTGACCCCCCTGACGATAATTCTGCACTGCCCATGGCATTCTTTCTGATCTTCTCAAAACCCTAAAGAGTTCCAAGGGAGAACTTGTTTCATTTGGGCTTCCCTTCCCCAAAAGAGTCATGCCCTGTTTTATAAAGAAATGCAGGCCATTCAATGTCTATACTCATAAAGCATCTGATGCTATTTTTCTTCCCACAATCAACCCAAGGGAAATTACAGAAACCAGAATGAAGTATGAGAAGTATGATTGCCAGGCACTGTTAAAAAGTGAGGAAACCCTGGGATGACTGCAGGTTGTGTTGAACTAGTGAACATGGGAGGCAGGTGACTGGAGGCAGTTGTGGTACTATGAAGTAAAGGGAGTTTAGGTTCTTCTCTTCTTGACTTGTCCTGAGAAAATCTTTATCTATTCCTCTCCAAGAAGTCTATGACAATAGTCCAGATCACTGGTAGCAATGGAACACTATTGAGGATGACAAATTGATAAAAAAATAAATAAATAAAAATGTGAAAACATGGGGAAAAAGATAGAATATCCTTTACAATCCAAAGCTAAAATTCCAGTCAATAGTTACTTAGTGGGGAAGAGTGAAAAGGACCAGAAGGAAATGAGAATTCACTTGGATACTCACTAGTCAGTGGGAAAATTTAGATATTGCTTTTTAAAAAAAAAAAAAAAAAGTCCTTAACAGTTTCAGGCTAAGGACCAACGACATAAGAATAAAAATAGATTGTTCAGCTTTTAAACCAGCAAAAAGAAAACTCTAGTGAAAAGTAGGAAAGGAAAAATAAAAACTAGATTAAACATAAATGAACATGAAATACCATGGCAAAAAATGATTAATAATATAGTGATAATCACTAAATGTAAATGCACATTAAAATACAGAAGTTTTTAGATTGGATATAACAGAAACAAAAGTTAGCAATCTGCAAGAGAATGCTTAAAGCTAAGCAAAATCAAAAGTACACAAAAAAGGATAGAAAAGGTTGATATAAGCAAATTTGAATTTAAAATATCTTAATATCTGATAGAGACTATAAATCAAAAACAACAAAAGGGACCAAGGATATGTCTGTCAAGTAAAATAATAGAAAATACAGGACCCGTATGAATACACGTACCTAACTGGAGCCTTGAGCCATATCAGACAACACTGGCAGAACATCAAGAAGAAATAGATAAAGTGAGTATTTTAGTTTTCAATGAGCAGAAAGATTATGTTAAAAAATGGTTGAAAAACTTTCAAACTATAAAATCATCAAGCTACAGATTAAAGAAACCCCAAGAAACTCTCAGAATAAATATAAAGACCTATCTCAGTTAAAAGGCTAAAAAACAAAGTTCAAGAGAAAAATCTTTGAAAAAGAAAGGAAAGTTGAAAGAATAAGAAAAGTTCTTCATATTTACAGAAGAACACAATAAAATCAACACCTTACTTCTTAATAAAGGTCAGAAAAAAATGTAGTGTCATCACATGGTGCAGAAAGAAAATATTTTACTGAGTAGAATTTTTTTTTCACTTATGATTTTATTTATTTGAATTCTCTCTTTATCTCCACAGAAATACAATGATCATAAAAGACTATCTAGCTTTTGGTAGCTTGTATGTTTCTTGAAATCTGTTTTTTTTTTAATTTAAATTTATTTATTTACATTCATTCACTGTACATCATTACAACATACAAAATGAGATTTTCCATCCAGAGTACACTGTATATTGTCTCAAGCACATCAATATACATGTTATTGTCAACAAATAATTTTCCACTTCTTGTTTCCTATATGTTTTGCTTTTTTTCCCCCCATCCTTGATTTCCTATCTCTTACCCTCTGCCATCTCCCACTCTCTTCCCACAGTGTCTCTGGTATCTATGTTTACTTTCTATACTGTTTTCCCCCCACATTTTATTAAATCACTAAAGATCTTAATCTAAATATTTTCATAGCAAACACAGCTGATATATACATTTATATATATATATACATATATATATATATATATATATATATATATACACATACATATTTTCCCATTCTTTCCTCACTCGCATTGTTTCCAATGAGAGATCTGATGTTAGCCTGATGGGATGTCCTTTGTAGGTAACTTGATGTTTTTCTCTTGCCAATCTTAGTATCTTGTCTTTGTCTGTGGTTTTGGTCAACCTGGCTATAATGTGTCTTGGAGAAGATCTTCTTGGGTTGATTCTATTTGAGTCCTCTGTATTTCTTGGGACTGGATCTTTGAATGCCTCTCTAGGTTTGGAAAGTTTTCTTGCAGGATTTCATGGAATAGATTATCAATGCCCT
>NW_006203430.1:172454-197709 GCF_000334495.1 Tupaia belangeri chinensis | reverse complement strand
CAGTTTTAACTTAAATCATAGAAATGCTAAGGAACTTTTCTTAAAGCCAGGAAACAGGTTAGGATTCTGTTCAAATGGTAGGTGCATGAACCTATCAGTCTCATGTACTTTATCTTCTGTTCTGGTTCCATTTTCCTGATTAAATTCTGGGATATAATAATATTCAACTCCAGACTTGTCCCTATGATTAAGTTGGCCACTTTCTTAGCTTTTGAATTCTTATTTCCATGTGTCTGTATTTAATTTTCTTTTTCTTTCTTCCTTTTTTTGGGGGGGCGGGAGAGGTTTTCACTATAGAGCACATGCACTCGCCAGACAGACAAAGAGAGACATAGAGACAGAAAGTGAGAAATCACACCCCAGGGGGGATGGTCACGCCACAATCCCTTCTCCTCCATTCTCCCCTCGGAATCTTGGGCACGCACGCACACGCACACGCACCCGGCGTGAGTTTTAAGCCACCAGGTCTGGGACGCGAACCATGGTCGACTACGTGGGAGTCCAGCGACATAGCCATTATGCTAACTGTTGGTTCCCTGAATTTAATTTTCTTGATATAGAACACCCTTGAGAACTCCTTGGACATCTGGTCTGGTGCTGATAAATTCTTTCAGGTTTTGTTTATCTGAGAATGTTCTTGTCTTTTCTTCCCACATGAAAGATAATCTTGCCGCACACAGTGTTCTTGGCTGAAATTGCTTTTCTCTTTACACTTTGAATATATTTTCCCATTCTTTCCTCACTCGCATTGTTTCTGATGAGAGATCTGATGGATGTCCTTTGTAGGTAACTTGATGATTTTCTCTTTCCAATCTTAGTATCTTGTCTTTGTCTGTGGTTTTGGTCAACCTGGCTATAATGTGTCTTAGAGAAGATCTTCTTGGGTTGATTCTATTTGGGGTCCTTTGTATTTCTTGGGACTGGATCTTCGAACGTCTCTCTGGGTTTGGAAAGTTTTCTTGCAGGATTTCATGGAATAGATGATCAATGCCCTTATAGGTCTCTTCACCTTGTGGAATGCCAATTATCCAGATGTTTGGACATTTGATGGTATCTAGTACTTCTCATATATTATTCTCAAATTTTTGGGCCATTTTCTCAGACTTCGTGGTGGATTTTTCTCTTATACACCTGAGATTCTATTTTCTGTATGATCTAGTCTGCTTTTAATACTTTCAAGGGAGATTTTGACTTCCTGTATTATAGACTTCATTTCTAACAGTTCCGTTTGACTCTTTTGTAAAGTGTGTAATTCCTCTTTTAGATCTTGCAAGAATTTCCTCATCTCCTGGAACTTGTCAACTTCTTTATCCTTTCTCTTTAGCAGTTCATTTTCTCTCTTCTCTTCCTTCTCAGTTAGCTTCCCCATTATGAATACTCTAAATTCTTTATCAGACATTTCCATGATTTGCATTGAACTGCTGGTGGGTGAAGAGGAATTATTCTTTTCCCTTGGAGGAGAGATATTCTCTTGCTTTCCCATATTTCTTGTGGTGCTGCGGTGATTTCTTGTCATCTGATGGATGTTGTGTTTCTTTCGAATTCTTTTAGTTTAATCTGAATGTTCAGGAGCAAGCAGAAAGAGGTGATCTGGAATCTCTTTGCTGTTCTATTGTGCTTGCTGCTCTGATTTCTTGTCATCTGATGGATGTTGTGTTTCTTTCGAATTCTTTTAGTTTAATCTGAATGTTCAGGAGAAAGCAGATAAGGAAACAGAGAGAAACAACAGCAAAGAAAGAAAAAAAGACGAAAAAAATTGTAATAATTGTTTTTCTTAAAAAAAAAAAACAAAAACAAAAAATAGAAAACCACGTGGCATGCTTAACTAGTTCGCAGGAGCCATGAGGAATCTTCTTCTGAAGGAAGGCCTCACCTCTCCTGCTTTGGTGGGAGCAGCAGAGGGGATTATTAACAAAACAAAAGGTGGAGCTGAGAGCAAGAGAAAAACTTTACCTTTAAAAATCTTGTAAAAAGGAAAAATTACAAAAAAATGAGAAGACAGAAGCAGAGAGAGACAGAGACACAGAGACAGAGATAGAAGGCCAGAGGGGCTCCCTACCATGCTAGCTTGTCTGCTGAAGGCTGAATTATCAGTAGAAAATCTTCATTTCTCTTGTCCTCTGAAATAACTAGTTCGCAGGAGCCATGAGGAATCTTCTTCTGAAGGAATGCCTCACCTCTCCTGCCACGCTAGCTTATTTGCTGGAGGCTGAATTATCAGTAGAAAATCTTCATTTTTCTTGTCCCCTGAAATAACTAGTTTGCAGGAGTCATGAGGAATCTTCTTCTCACTGAGTAGAATTCTATTCTCAGGAAAAAGATCCTACAAAAACAAAACAAAACAAAACTTAAAAATCTGAACGTACTTCCACAACAGAAGATATATAAATTGTCAATCAACATAATGTTCCATGCCACTGGTCATCAAGAAAAAGGAAAAAAAAAAAAAAAAAGAAGAAGCATAATGAGGCATCATTATACGTTGTCAGAATGGATAGTTACATTTTGTTAAATGTCAGAGCTAAATGTGTTGAGATTGTAGAGTAACTGAAACTATTTTTTAGTGAGACTACAAAATGACACAACCACCTTTGGAAAAGGTCTATTAGTTTACTTATTGTGAAATTAAACCTATACCCATGTCCTTGCTGCTCCATTTCTAGGTATTTACCTAAAAGAAAAAGACATGCTCATCAGAAGACTTGGACAAGAGCATTCTTAGCAGGTTTATACATAAAAGCCTGAAAACTGAAACTAGCCTAACTGTCCACCAACAAAAGAATAGAGAAAGACTGGTAGATTCACACAATGAAATACAGCTCAACAATAAAAGGTAACTAATTCATACTACTACTTGGCAGCTGTAATGGAGAATCTCAGAAAATATTATACAGTGTGAAAGAGGCTCCACACAAAAGAATACATACTGTAGGATTCATTGGTAAGAATTTTTTTCACTGTGGTAAGTTTTGTCCATTTGTAAGTTCATACAAACGGAGTTATAAACAGAAAACCTGTTGACATCTATCTAAGTACATTATGCTCAAGGATTAGGAAGTATACTGATGTCTGTAATTTACATTGAAACACACCCAAAGTAAGATTGATTAATATAAGGAGGGTTGGATAGATGTGTTACAAAGGAGAGTAAAATATTAATGGTAGAATCAAGGTGATGTTATGCAAGTGTTCACTATAATTGTTTAACTTTTCTATGTGTCTGAAAAATTTTATAATTTGTAACATTTTTTAAAAAGTACAGTATGCCAGAGGCCAGCAGGTGGCATGATGGTCAAAACACTGGATTCCCATATAGCTGACCAGGCAATGTGAAAATATGGGTGCATATGTATGTATGGCTAAAAATCCCAGGAGGAAAATGGAGAGAAGGGATTGTGGTGTAGCCATCCCTCAGAGAATGATTTCTCGCTTTCCCTTTCACTGTTCTCCTTGGCAAGCACACATGCCCTGTAGGGGGTGGGAGGGGATACAGGAAATGTACATTATGAGGAGGATTATTAAACTTTCTTAAAAGCTATGGAAGATTACTAAATAGACAGTCCAAATTTTGTTAAGGGATGATATCCTATAAAGATGTCAATTCTTCCCATATTAATCTACAAATTAAATGTAATATTAATGAAAACTCCAGATATATTTTAATGCAATAAACTTAGATTAAATTTTATATGGGGAACCAGCAGTTAGCGTAATGGCTATGTCGCTGGACTCCCACATAGTGGACCGCGATTCCCGTCCCAGACCGGGTGGCTTAAAACTCACGCCGGGCGCATGTGCGTGCATGCCCAAGATCCTGAGAGGAGAATGGAAGAGAAGGGATTTCGGCGTGACCATCCCCCTGGGGGGTGATTTCTCGCTTTCTGTCCCTATGTCTCTGTCTGTCTGGTGAGTGCATGTGCCTTATAGCGAAAACCTCTCCAAAAAAGAAAAAAAAAATTATATGGAAGAGGGGCTAGACTATGGTGCAGCAGTAAAACGTGGTGCTCTGTGAGGCAGACCCCACATGAGATGGTTATCGGTTTGCATCTGGACACTGGTTAACCTTGAGTACATACATGCCCGTGATCCAGGCTGGCTGAGGCTGGGGATGGCTCTTGGCATCAGGAAGTTGGGGATGCTCTCTCTCTCTTGCTCTCTCTCTCTCTCTCTCTTGCTCTCTTTTTCAGCTATTCTATCATAGAATAAATGAATATTATTAAAAAAAAACTTAAAGTAATTTATATGGAATAATAAATTTCCAAGAGTAACTATCTCAATTTGAGGAAGAAAGAATAAAGAGCAAGAACTTATTTAGCAGATTTAAAAAATTATAAAGCCATACTAAAACAATAGCATGTAATATTGGTGCAAGAAAAACCAAACTGGCTAAAAGAAAGAGCTTATAGACAGATCCGTACACGTAAAAAGAACCATCACAGGGACCAGCAGTTGGTGTAATGGCTATGTCGCTGGACTTCCATGTAGTCGACCACAATTGGAGTCTCGGACCCGGCGGCTTAAACTCACACTGGGCATGTGTGCGTGCGTGCCCAAGATCCCGAGAGGAGAATGGAGGAGAAGGGATTGCGACGTGGCCATCTCCCCTGGGGGGATGATTTCTCGCTTTCTGTCTCTCTCTGTCTTTCTGGTGAGTGCACACGCCCTATAGCAAAAATCTCCCAAAAAAAGAACCATCATATATGACAAATGTAGCCTTGCAAACCTACTGGGGAAGCAGAAGTTGTGTAATGAGTGGTATTTGGGATACTGACACACTAAATGGGGAAAAAGGAAATGGAATGAATACCAGATGGATTTGATGTGGAACATAAGAACTATATTGTTATCAGAAGACAGTGCAGGAGACTGTCTCTATTCTCAGGACAGAGGAGGACTTTGCCAAAGAGTGCATGCTCTTGACAGAGAGAGATAAGAGTCAGAGAGAGAGAGAGAAGAAAGGGAGAAAGCATCCTCCACAATGGAGCATATGCACAATGCAATCCCTTCTCTTCCATTTCTCCATTCTATCAGGATTTGGAGCATACACACATGCACCTGGCATGTTTTTCAAACTGTTCGGGCCAGGATTCTAACTGCAGTCAGCCTTATGGGGTCTGGCTTCCTCAACTACTTGACTACAGGGCTAGCCCCCGAGAAGGACTTCTTACACAATGTCAAAGCCCAGTCACATCCAGCCCTCTCCCTTGCCCACTTTCATCCTTCTGCTGCAGGGTCCTGCCTGCGATCAAAACATTTCCAGTAACATCAGCTCATGAAAGCAGACGCTTGAGAGTCAGATGCCCATCATTTTAATAGATAGCCAGAGAAAATCCCTGTTTATAATCAGCTAAAATACCTTACCATATCACATTTTTCAAAAAAAAGAATGCCAACGTTTATATGAAAATCATATTTTCTTATATTTTACAACCACTAGAAGAGCAAACCCAAAATGGGAATGAAAGACCAGTTTTGTGGTAAAATTGTGTTGTTTGTTTTGCCTGCATCTTTTATGTATTTAACAAATTTTCTTCAATGGACAGATAGTACATTTGTAATTATGAAGAAGAAACTTGTTTCTTCAAATGGACGAGGAGAAATAGGTCATTACATGGAGTGTGTGTGTGATAATTTTGTCCTAGACAGAAAGAGAGGATATTGGTAGGCTATGCCCACACAACAAGAAATACTGGGCTTCGACTTCTTTTGTATGCTCTACACTCCCAAGCATCTTGCTGAACACTCAATAAAGGTGGAATTGATTTGACTCATTGACCCTGAAATCACATCTAATAGGATCTACTAAGACAGCAAAAGTGTGAGCCTGCCTGAAAATGTGCACATTTATTTTCGAAGCCTAGCAAATACACATCCACACCCACCATACCCACACACGGACACAGGCATGTGCACAAGCATACCCCCCTGGATCTCAGAATTCTAGAAAGATTGCAAATCAGCCTGTGTTTGAGATTGTTGAAGTGACTTCTATTTTGCTGGGCATTTCATTCCACCAGTTTGCATATATCTATGAGTAGAAAAAGCATGGTTCATGGGTTAAAAACACTCAAATACTAAGATGATTTATCTCCTTAATACATGCATTTGTTTTCATTAATAATATTAAGTGCCTTGATTTGATCATCACCTATTGCATGCATACTTTGAAAAAAAACATATTGTGTACTACAGAGATGTGTAATGATTGAATGTAAATATGAACTCATAAAATAAAAACAGGGAAATGTTAAATGTCAGTTTTCAAGTCTAAGATTTTGTGTCTTACAAGGTCCTTTTTGTTGGATTTGAAATCTGATAAAGGGACCAGCAGTTAGTGTAATGGCTATGTATTTGGACTCCCACGTAGTTGACCGCAGTTCGAGTCCCTGACCCGGTGGCTTAAACTCATGCCAGGTGCGTGTGCGTTTGTGCCCAAGACCCCGAGAGGAGAATGGAGGAGAATGGGATTGCTGCATGGCCATCCACCCTGGGGGAGTGTTTTCTTGCTTTCTGTTTCTCTGTCTCTCTGGCGAGCGCACGCACCCGATAGCAAAAACCTCTCCAAAATTTTACAACCACTAGAAGAGCAAACCCAAAATGGGAATGAAAGACCAGTTTTGTGGTAAAATTGTGTTGTTTGTTTTGCCTGCATCTTTTATGTATTTAACAAATTTTCTTCAATGGACAGATAGTACATTTGTAATTATGAAGAAGAAACTTGTTTCTTCAAATGGACGAGGAGAAATAGGTCATTACATGGAGTGTGTGTGTGATAATTTTGTCCTAGACAGAAAGAGAGGATATTGGTAGGCTATGCCCACACAACAAGAAATACTGGGCTTCGACTTCTTTTGTATGCTCTACACTCCCAAGCATCTTGCTGAACACTCAATAAAGGTGGAATTGATTTGACTCATTGACCCTGAAATCACATCTAATAGGATCTACTAAGACAGCAAAAGTGTGAGCCTGCCTGAAAATGTGCACATTTATTTTCGAAGCCTAGCAAATACACATCCACACCCACCATACCCACACACGGACACAGGCATGTGCACAAGCATACCCCCCTGGATCTCAGAATTCTAGAAAGATTGCAAATCAGCCTGTGTTTGAGATTGTTGAAGTGACTTCTATTTTGCTGGGCATTTCATTCCACCAGTTTGCATATATCTATGAGTAGAAAAAGCATGGTTCATGGGTTAAAAACACTCAAATACTAAGATGATTTATCTCCTTAATACATGCATTTGTTTTCATTAATAATATTAAGTGCCTTGATTTGATCATCACCTATTGCATGCATACTTTGAAAAAAAACATATTGTGTACTACAGAGATGTGTAATGATTGAATGTAAATATGAACTCATAAAATAAAAACAGGGAAATGTTAAATGTCAGTTTTCAAGTCTAAGATTTTGTGTCTTACAAGGTCCTTTTTGTTGGATTTGAAATCTGATAAAGGGACCAGCAGTTAGTGTAATGGCTATGTATTTGGACTCCCACGTAGTTGACCGCAGTTCGAGTCCCTGACCCGGTGGCTTAAACTCATGCCAGGTGCGTGTGCGTTTGTGCCCAAGACCCCGAGAGGAGAATGGAGGAGAATGGGATTGCTGCATGGCCATCCACCCTGGGGGAGTGTTTTCTTGCTTTCTGTTTCTCTGTCTCTCTGGCGAGCGCACGCACCCGATAGCAAAAACCTCTCCAAAAAAAGAAAAAAAGAAAAAGAAAAGAAAAGAAGTTTGATAAGCAACTTCCAAATCAAGGATATAGTATGATTTTGCCCTGGTATAAAATATGCACCCCTCTAAGGCTGAGATTCATTAGCTCTGGAGGTTCAGTAAAGATCAATCTATACACTAACGACAGTCTTTAAATAAATAGCTCTTTTTTTTTTTTTTTAGTTTAGATTGGTTTCCTTACCAACTGCATTTTGGAGATGGGATCTGAACAGATCTCTACATACGTGCAAAAATGGCCAGAGATAGGAGAGCTGGATTTACAACTTTAGGACACTTTTGCTAGAGTTAATTTTTTTTATATTAATCAAGTGTATATTTAGCAACTGCTCTAAAACAAACGCTGTACTAGATTTGGTATTTTAGGAACAACCACTTCCTTTACCTTTCTCTCTCCTCCTCTCCCTTCCTTATACTATCTTCTCTGTTTATTGTGATCCTTCAGCAATTATTTAACTAGAGAATTTCTATGTGCATTGCAATCTACTACCTGTTTATGTGTTTTGAAGACACAAGGGATGACTCTTTCCTTTGCTTCCAGTAACATGGAATCTAGCTAAAGTGCTCGTGCGTGAGCACACACACATCAAAAGTTAAAACCCAATATAAATGCAACATAAAAACTTGATGGCACTGGATTACCAAACAGAAGAGAGGTTACAGGTAGTAGTATAAAATTGGCAGAAATGAAATAGTTGGTCTATAAATACCTCAAAGAATAGGGAGATCACCCTTAGCAAAGGAAGGATTTTTCACTCCCTGGCCAGTTAAACGAGCAAGCATCATGGAGCACCTTGTAAGAGACAGAAACTGTTTACTTGAGAGGGATCACGCTGAATGCTTAGATGAGATTGAAGTGTGAGCATGAAGGAGAATGAAGGATGGCTATTTGGCATGGTGGCAGTGAACAGGGAAGGCGCAGACGAGAAGGCAAGCGGTGTGCCTGGGAAAGGAGCATGCCAATCTGACCAGAACACAGGTATCTGCAGGGAAATGGGGCGCCAAGGAAGATTGCCGTCTGGCTCCCAGTGAATGTGAATTCAGACAGAATTTGGACAAGAGCCCAGAGGAGTGCACTGGACAACTCATTTTAAATATGGCTTCAAGCATCATATTTAAATACACCAGGTAGTGATTCCAGAGTGTCCATGACTAGCTTCTTCCATGAACCCACCTTACTTGGCCATCAGAATGAAGGGGAGAGTAAAGCCTGGAGGGATCTGTCTCTAGAACATGATGAATAAGCCTGTCTATTTCATTGGATTCACAATTTAAACAGGATCAATCATAAAATCCATGTTTTAATGCAATCATGTGTTTTGCATCATTTTTCTATAGTTGATACAAATTGAAAACAGCAATTAGATTTCAGAAAATCTGGAACAATATATTTTCTCTACCTTTGTATCTTAAGCCTTTTTTTCCCTAAAAATAAAAAAAGTAAGGGTAGTTTCTAGAAGTTATTAAACAACCATGGCTGCCTAAAGAAGGTTACTAATTTAAAAAAATTTCCCTGGTTTCCTATCTGACCCATCTTAATAATATAAAGCAGTCTTGCATTAAACATCTAAGTGTTTGACTGAATTTCAGGCAGTCACATAAAAAGCACATGGAGACTTACTTAGAATATTTTATGCTCTTTTGGTAAACTGAAAAATCAACAAGCACAAAAATACTACTGGAAATTTCTAAGTAAATTCACAGAACCCATCAAATACCAGTAAGTGGCCTTGGAAGTGCATGTGCGAAAAGATATGGCTGCTTCACAGCAACAGGACACCATGAACTGGTAATTAGATGGGTTCTGCTCCAGCCTACACTGACAAAACATCTCACATGCAATCAAATTCCTGAGATTAAGAATGACCATGCCTCACCCACAGAGGCCATTGCTGCTAATCAATCATGCCACTTTTTCTATTGAGTCTGAATGCAGCCTCAAGATCCTTCTCAACACAGCACTGCAGCAGGCAGTACCACATATAACAGTCATTACATGAAACAGAATCTACTTGGCCATCCTGCAATAGATCCATACCTGCATTATGCACAGATAGAACATTGGCAGAACAAAACGTGGAATGAAAGAACTAAATTCACCCTTTGAAAGATGGCATACTGAGTCTGCTGTTCCTCATTTCTTCCTCCATACAGTATCACACGAATGATCATTGTTTGTCAAATACTTGCTATATAATAGGTCTATTCCTAAGCGTTTTTCATATATTGTTTATTCTAATGCATGCAAAAGTCCTATGGATTACATAACTATTATTACCGACACTCTGAGGATGAGAAAACCTCTCAGAAAAGTGAAATAGCTTGTTCAAGAACATATGGTCACTACATTTGCACTTCCATGTTTATTGCAGCATTATTCACAATAGATATAGAATTAACCAGTGTCCAACAACTGGTGAATGGATTAAGGAAATGTGGCACATATACGCAATGGCCTACTACTCAGCCCTAAAGAAATTCAATATCAAAGTGGATAAAACTAGAAGATATATACAATGCTAAGTGAAATAATCCAGGCTATGAAAGACAAATGCTTTTGTCCCTGTTTAACATATACCAAATGTCCATACTCTATGGCAGAAACTAAAGGACTTAATGGCCTAAAAGTAAAATAATGGAAGATACCAGAAGCTACATGGAGTGTATGTGTGTGTATGTGTGTGTGGGGGGGGAAAGGGGGTAATAGTTGGAGGGTTTAGGGAAAAATAATTATAAACACAAGAATGCATGTAAACAAGTGAAATATATTATGGAATAATGTACCACAGCAGAGTAAAAAATGTTGGCAACTTAATATATATTTTTTTAAAAAAGCTACTAGAACTATAAGAGAATATATACTATGTAATGTAACATTAAATGCTAAAAAAGATTATTATGTCTCTATATACCTGATTTGATAATTACACACTGTATGCATGCTGTGAAAAATCATACCATGTCCCAGAAAAATAATGATAATATAGATATATATTTTTATAAAGCATGACTTGGAGCCAACAGGTAGAATGGTAGTTAAGATGCTAGACTCCCACATGGCCAACTGTGGTTCAAGTTTTCAGCCTGGTAGCTTGATTTCTCTTTCTCTCTCTCTCTCTCTCTCTCTCTCTCTCTCTCTTTCTCTCTCGTAAGTGCACACATCCTATAGGAAATAAAAAATTAATAATAAATAAAATTAAATAAATAATTATCAAAAAGCATAAGACTTCCAAAGTGTATTCAATAAATACTATTCATTACACACACATACACATGAAAATAACCTGGCCACAAGTAGTAAACCTGGAATTCAATATAAACATGTCTGACTCCCAAGGAGGAGGTTATGGACATCAGAAATCTACAGAGCAGTGAGCATATGTAGTGGATGCATGAATGCAAGAATGAAGTCAGAGAAATTTCCTCAGAAGGCACTGCAGAAGTGAAGTATTGGAAGGAAAGAGAGTGGAGGAATGGAACCCTGCAGCAAGTGTGGGTACATAAAGACTCTGGTCTGCTAGTTTCCAGTCCAGTGAGAGCTAACCAAGCTCCAAGAGACTTCTATTTTGAACTAACTCTTTTCTACCTAGAAACATGTTGATTTGCCAGTTGAGCAAGCAGGTCCTTCATTCAGACACAGTTTTTTAGCCCAATCCCACATGGCCAACTGCAGCTAGAGTCCTGGCCCATTATCATGCCTGGCATGTTCACACACCCAAGATCAAGTCAATTCTCCATTGACAGAATGGAGAAATAGAGGGGAAAAGATGGAAATATGACCAGGTCCCACTGGGAGTGCTCTCGCTCTCTCCTTACTTGTGACAAAAACAAAAACAAAAGAAAAAAAGAATATTCATTACAGAGGTTTTAGGCCTTTAGGGTAAGTAACAAGGATACAGATGGTGAGAATCGCTGGAAACAAAGCTGCTGCTGAGCAGGTGGGAGGCACTTGGGGGGTCTCCAAAAAGTTCATGAAATAACTGCTCTAAAATTCAGTGTGTGGATTTCAATTTTTTTTTGCACCAAATAAACTTATACTTAATTCCATTTTTGCACAAATTTTCTGAAGTCCTCTCATTCTTCCCGACAGTGTGGAGGGAACTGAAAAAGCCCTTGCCCTGCATTCTCTTTGAATTCAAAGGGCACTGTAATCTGCTCTCAATTCATAATTGGTCTGTCTCCTCTGTCTCCTCTGTGAGTTACTCATCGTTAGCTGCTCTGTTGTTTTCAGGAGCTAGCAGCAGAGCCTGGCTTGGAGAGGACATGAACTGGAGTTTGTGTTAGTAACAGATGTATTCGTATTCTGTATCCTGTAGTCAAATAGTAATGCATCAGAATATTTTTCTTTGAGTAGTTGATGTCTTTGTCTTTCAGCAAGAATGATACTTGGGGCAGGATGGTGGTGCAGCAGTACAATCTAACTCTCTGTGAGGCTGATCCTCATGGGAAGGTTCTAGATTCACCTTTGGAGCCCTTCCTGAGTATGCAAGGCACATGTACGTCCATTACCTAGGGTTGGTTGAAGTTGGGGTGGCTTGCAACATCAAGATCCTATTGGAGGGACCAGCAGATGGCGTAATGGTTACATCCCTTTACTCCCAACTGGCTGACCACAGTTCAAGTCCCAGACCCAGTGGCTTGAAACTCATGCCAAGCACGTGTGCATGTGTGCCCAAGGCCCTGAGAGGAGAATGAAGGAGAAAGAACTACGATGTGGCCATCTCCCCAGGGGGTTGATTTCTCCCTTCTCTCTCTCTGGAGAGCACACATGCTCTATAGCAAAAGTCTCTCTTAAAAAAAAAAAGGATCCTATTGAAGGTGCTGTTTCTCTGTATTGTTTCATCTCGTCTTCTCTCTCTTTCTCCCTCAAAAAAAAAAAGAAAGAAACTTTAAAAGAAATAATGGCAATCAAGATTTATATTTATATATAGCTAAATATAATTCTTAACATGTGTTTGTAAGCCTAGTGCCTCTCCACTGGAACCAGAGAGAACAGCTTTGTTAATTTGCTTCTCTGTTGGTGTTTCTGATAAAGCTTACTTAATATGAAAAAATAATGTGATCACCAAACATTATCTTCTTATCAAGATTCCAGGTTCCATTTTTTATATGTTCACATCAGACAGCAAAATTAATTAACTCACAGCATTCAGAGGTCTGAGAACTTGACAAGTCAGGGGTCATGGAGAACCCAAGAAAACTTTGATTGTAATGAAATGTTAACAGCTAATTATACATCTGAACAGGAAAGATCAATATGAACACCACAGAGCCTCGCTCTCTAATTTCTTAGTGGAGCAGCAAAGTGCTTCATATGTGAGAAAGGTGGCACATAAACGTGATATTGGAAATGTTGCTTCTAAAACCACCTGGGAGACACAAGGCAACGAAGGCTCTTAAGCTACATGGGTTTCTACCTCTGTCTTACTGCTGTTTAAGGAACTCGAGCAAGTCACTTATCCACTCAGCCTCAATCTCTTCATGCATGAGAATAGGTACATCAATCCGGTGATACCCAACCATCAATTACAATGATACCGCAGTAAGACATTTTTCTTATTCTCCACACTATACGAGCTTGCCAATAATGTGGTCTCCCTTTCAGTTGTCTATGATTTTTACAAAACCCAAATAAACATGTTGAGTCCAAATCCACAGAAGGACATGCCTTCCCTCATCTGAGAAAGTATTGAAATAGAAGTGGTATCCTAAAGTTAATCCCAAATAGAAAGGTCTTCCAAAAGTTCATTAAAAGTATGTATTATGAAAAAAACCAGGCATGGATTAAAAAAATGTTTGCACCAACATGAACTAGTATTTTAACTGCATTTTTCCACCAGCTTTTTGAAATGTCCTCATAAGGCCTCCTCATACAGATCATCGAGACCGATGTGCTCCATACTTTTGTAATGAGGAGAGAACCATAGAGAGATCAGGGGTAGTAACTGATTCCTTAATAAGCACAGGGACTAGGGCAGAAGGCGGCATACTGATTAAGGCACTAGACTTCCACATGGCTAACTGTGGTTTAAATCCTGTATCTGGTGGCTTGAAACTCATGCTGGGTGCATATGCATGTGTGCCCAAAATCCCAAGAGGAAACTGGAGGAGAAGGGATTGTGACATGACCACACAAAAAGTAATTTCTCACTTTCTCTGTCTCTCTGGTAAGCACACGCACACTATAGAAAAAAATCTCTCTAAAATAAAAATAGAAGAAAGAAAGGAAATGAATAAATAAGCATGGGTACTTGCTTTCAGCCAGTTTTCAGTCAGCTCTGATATGTAGTGACAGAAATGTATGAGGTTTATGGTATCTAAGGCTTCTAATTGAAAAATGCTATTTCATAACATTGCTCCCTTATTTCAAGGTCTCTGTATAAAAAGGGGCCATTCCAATAAAGCTTGTCTAGGTACAGAGCAGCCACCCCAGGACTCAGTTCTAGGTGAACTCTGAATTCTCAGTCACGGTAGGCTAACCACAGAAACAACCAATCTTTGGATTTCACCGTCCAAAAAGTGCTATCGATTGCTCCCTTCATTGTTTCCTGCGTTCACCTGAGTTTGGGGGTGCTCTGTAAGAGAACTCAGGCTCCTTCGATCTAGTAGTGCCACCATCCCCAGGGCAGGACTTCTCAAACAACGTTATTGACGTTTGGGGCTGGATCCTTCTGTGTCTCAGGAGGCTGTTGTGTGCCATGCAGGAAGTTTAGAAGCACCCCTGGGCTCTACCCGTGCGATGCCAGCAGCACACCTTAGTTACGACAGCCAGGAATGACTCCAGACTTTGTCCAATATCCCCCAGGGGTCAACACTACTTCCTGCACTCCTGCTCCCTCCCACTTTGGGTTTAGAATTATTGTCGTAAGACTCGGGAGTCCTCCACTAAAAGCATTCTACATTCCACTGGCAGACAAAGAAGAGGGAAGGTGCAACCACCCACAGATGCCTCAACCCCACAGCGACACCCCCATGTGGGTTCACATTTCACTAGTGAAAACTCATCACATGTCCCCATCGAATCAGGGAGGCTGGGGAATACATTCAAGCTAACTGCCTCAGTAAGAGGAAAGCAAAAGGTAATGGGTGCTAGCTGCCACCAATGAGCAATGGAGAGAAATGTGAATGTGGAAGAGGGACATAGGACGGGGACAATGTTATTGACAGGTCTTTCTGAGCTTCCTGGGGCTGTGGTTCTTGTCCATTGAGTCCCTTCCTTCCTTACTCTTCTTCGTTTTTCTTAAACAAATAAAATTTAAGGGATATTAATGACAATATGGGATACATATATGTAATAAAAAGTTTACTACAGTGAAGCAAATGAATATATTCATCATCTCACATATTTACCCTTTTTTTTTCTGTAGCAAGAGGAGCCAAAATTTACTTATTTAGCAGGAATCCTGAAGACAGCACAATTTTATTACCTATAACTCTCATGTTGTACATTAGCACTCTACACTCGTTCTTCCTATATGTCTGCCACGTTGTACCATCTCACCTACATCTTCCCATTTCTCTTCCCCACCCCCTCCACTGGTAACCACTGTTTGTTCTTTATCTCTACGTATTTGGTTATTTTCCATATAAGTGAGTCATGCAGTATTTTTCTTTCAGTGTCTGGTTTATTTCACTTAGCATAATGTCCTCCATACTCACACATGTTGCAGCAAATGACAAGATGTTGTTCTTTTTTAGGGCTAAGTAATATTCCATTGTGTATATTACAGTTTCTTTGTTCATCCTTCCATGGACAAATGCCTAGGTTGTTTCCATCTCTTAACTATTGTGAATAACACTAAAATGAACATGAGCATGCAGATTGCTTTATGAGGTGGTGATTTCATGTCTTTTGAGTATATGGCTAGAAGAGAGATTTCTGAATGATATGATAGTTTTATTTATTTATTTATTCTCAGACCGAGTCTCACTATGTCATGATCCTCCTGCTTCCTCTCTTGAGTAATGAAATATATGTGTGTGCTTTTGTGCCTAACTTTGTGGTTCTATTTTTAGTTTCTTTAGGAATCTTCTTGTTAATATAATGGTAAGTTCCCTGCCTGCTCCTCTCCTTTCAAGAAGGGTTTCATCATAGCCAACTGGTTTCTGTGTCTTTCTAGATGTAAAAAAAGAGGATAAGGAAAAAAAGGTCAGAAGAAGAGATAAGCACCTTATTTAGATTAAGTTTTAGGTTGAGCTTTGGAGGAACATCTCAGGAAGTAGGAGAGGGAGAGGTTTGGAAGAACTATAGTATGTGAATAAATTAGATGTGAGAGGGAAAAAAAGGAATTTTGAAAGGAGCTCACTTTATAGTATTTGAGAAATACAAGTTTAATTTAGATAAAATTAGTCACTAGACTTTGTTCCCTTGACCATGCTGCCTCACGGATATGAATTCTATAGTGTTTCAAATCATTAGTATTTAGATATATGTGAGTGGTGAAAGGGTTTTATCAGTCAAAGTAGAGGCATTAAAAAAAAAAAAAAAAAAAAAACAGAGTAAAACTACCTTACAACTAGGAAACAAATGTGTGTTTTCCTAAAGTTATAAGGTCCAAAGGAACCCAAACCTGTGGTAACCGGCATGCAAAGATCCAATTACAAAGCAAACTTGAGTTTTGGTGGTCAAGGCAAATAATAGCACAGAATCTAGGTGGCCAAATAAGCTGTTGCTTCTCAGACTTTAAGATGCATATGATGTGAATCACGGAAGGATCTCATTAAAATGAAATTATGATTCAGCGTGCCTCAGATGGGGTCCAAGTTTCTGCATTTCTAATGAGCTCTTAGATGACACCAGTGTTGCTGACCTAAGGACCACAATTTAGATAGCAGAAAGCTGAAAGAAGAATGTGAATTTGGACAGGCAAGGCACTAATACTGGTGAAAGTCACTTGTCCAAGTAGACTCGGAAACGCCTATCTTTAAAAACTAGAACTTAGTTCTTTATACGATTTCTGCATTAAAGATGGTTTCAAGGTTTATGAACATCTGAGGTTTGAAATATTTAAAGGAGAAAAGGAAAGGAACTAGGCTCAGAGTCTCCGGGTACACTGTAGAGCAGTATAAAGCAACATAGAGCATTTTCAGGAATAAATGCTAAAATAAAGTGTTCTCATATTTCCTTTTCCCAAGAAACAGATAGGTGTTACATTCCTGTATAGCAGGATGGCGTTGTTTCAAGACTTTTTGACTTGAGCATTCATAAAGCTATACAAGAACCCGATGATGTAACTAATACTCAGTACTGCTGGGCTTCTACCTCAAATGTTTACATCACTGTAACCTGAACCTTTGAGAATTTGCCTGGAGACAAAACAAATCGGCACTCCATCTCTAATACTAGTTAATATTCTAGCTGTAGCCATTGAAAGGATCTCAAATGGTTAGAGTTTTTAATTAACAATTATAGCTATTTGCTCATGTTTAACCTTTCCTTTATTAATAACAACATTATCACTAAATTCTATTTAGTTCCCAGGCAATTATAAAATAGTCAAACATTGCTATCCTAGAGATGCTTTTCCAAATGTACTCTGAAATTGTACATACTCAGAACTATTAAGAGAATTTCAATCATAAACATAGTGTCCAACAGGCCAACAATTTATTTGCTTTTCAGTGTCAAGGGTGATGATTCTTATTCCCCCTTCTATGCTAATAATTATTTTATCTGAGTGATGATAAATTGCAATTATTTTTGCCTACACACCCTTATTCCTATGTAAATTTCCCTCTTATTTGTTTTTCAAGCACTGACAATTGCCTGGACAACCAGATAAAATTACATTACTGCCATTTACCACTATTAAATAGTTTGAAAAATGTCTTATAAAATCAACAGTATAATAAAAACAACATCTCAGCTCTACTTAAAAAGTAGGAAGGGGCCAGGTGCTGGTGCAGCAGTAACACAATTGGCCCCACATAGGACAGGTCCTGAGTTGTGGCCCTGAACCTCCTTGAGCATGCTGGGTATGCAAGTATGTGCCCAGGATCCATACCAACTAAGACCGGGGATGAGTCATAGCATGAAGATCCTGTTTGGAGAGGGTCTCTCTTTCTCTCTTTTACTCTCTCTCTCAAGAAAGAAAGAAATAGACTTAAAAAAATAGAAATTCAACACAAAGGTGCTTTGTTAGAAAAATGGAGCATAGTCCCAGTAGAAGCGATTTGAAACTTTGGAAGCAGAACAGTCTCCTTACGCTCTGAGGATGTTCCCTTCCTGCTCTGTGAATGGGAGAGTCACACACCTCCCCCCACTCCCCACCACCACCAATTTAGACAGTTTCAGGAGGGGAATAAACATACAGAAATTTACCTTAAATAGCTCAGAGTCTCTTCACTTCTCCTTTTCTTTTTTAGAACTTTTTTGTTTGCTAGTTTTTTGGTTTTGTTTTTGTTTTGCCATAGAGTACATGCACAGGCCAGAGAGAGACAGTGAGAGAGAAAGTGAGAAATCACATTCACCCCCAAGAGAGAGGGCCACATTTTCCTCTTGGGGTTTTAGGCACACATGCACATGTACCCAGAGTGATTTTCAATCTGCCAGATCCAGGGTTCGAATTGTAGGTAGTCATATGGTGGTCTCACACCTTAACCACCATGCCACCTGCTGGTTCCTCATTTTTCCTTTTAATGACTTGGAAAAATATACATTGGTAGTGGTGTCAGGTTTAGGATTCGGAGATGTTCTCTTCTTTGCAGAGGATGAGATCACAGAAAATCAAGTTCCTGTTGGTTTACACCAGCACTTGAGAATCTTGGGTTTGTGGCTACTTAGTGGTGTTATTGATAATCTGAAGTCCTATCAAATTACAGTGATATTTTTGCTAGCTCTCTGCTTTTATGTTAACAAAATTTTTATCTTTATCATTAAATTGTGTTCTTATTCTATATAATTTTGAACTTTTTGTAAAATAATAATTAAAACTTGTTTGTAAAATCAAAAAATCTTTAGCTATTTAGGTCCCAGGATTATGTGATAACTTGCGTTTGTACATCTTGTTACAATTTAACTTCAGAAATAATCATTATTTTTGGAACCAGCAGTTAGAGTAATGGCTATGTCGCTGGACTCCCACGTAGTCGACCACGGTTTGCGTCCCGGACCCGGTGGCTTAAAACTCAAGCCGGGCGTGTGTGCATGCGTGCCCAAGATACCTAGAGGAGAATGGAGAAGAAGGGATTGTGGCGTGACCATCCCCCCTGGGGGGTGATTTCTTGCTTTCTGTCTCTCTGTCTGTCTGGCGAGCGCACGTGCCCTATAGCGAAAAACCTCTCAAAAAAAAAAAAAAAGAAATAATCATTATTTTTGTTTGCAAAATCCACAAAAGTAGAAAGTGACATTGGGACATTATCAGGAATGAACAAAAATCAAGGTAATCATTTTAAAGAATGTAAATAAAGGCACAAGCTCCCCAACTTTTGGAAAATTCCCTTTTTGTAAGCAAATAAAATGAGGGAGGGTAGGAGAGAGGAAATCAATGGGATAAAAAAGAAGCAAAAGATTCAATGGACACAAAAAGTAGAGAATTATCTGTTTATGACAATGTGCATGGAAATATGCACATTTGACTATACTAACATGCAGTGCATTCATGCTGGGAAAATTCATTTTCTGTGTTCTAAAGATATACAATGATGGAATGTAAAAAATAAGAAATAGTATGAATAATAGTAATAAATCCTGTTACATTAAAAAACAAAACTCAGGAATTTGTGAGGTACCAGATACTCCTGAAGATGTTATGGTATAATTTAAGATGTCTTCAGGAAGTTTGAGATTTCAGTTACCAACATTTTTCCTTCATAGTACTAGATAGATAGGCAACTTGACAGATTACACTCATGTGTGCAAATGTGTGTATACACACAGGGGACTTCAAAAAGTTTATGGAAAATGAAATTAAAGTATGACTTCTTTTGGTGCAAAATTTTTTGAAATCCATGTATAGAGAAATCACATTCACCCCCAAGAGAGAGGGCCACATTTTCCTCTTGGGGTTTTAGGCACACATGCACATGTACCCAGAGTGATTTTCAATCTGCCAGATCCAGGGTTCGAATTGTAGGTAGTCATATGGTGGTCTCACACCTTAACCACCATGCCACCTGCTGGTTCCTCATTTTTCCTTTTAATGACTTGGAAAAATATACATTGGTAGTGGTGTCAGGTTTAGGATTCGGAGATGTTCTCTTCTTTGCAGAGGATGAGATCACAGAAAATCAAGTTCCTGTTGGTTTACACCAGCACTTGAGAATCTTGGGTTTGTGGCTACTTAGTGGTGTTATTGATAATCTGAAGTCCTATCAAATTACAGTGATATTTTTGCTAGCTCTCTGCTTTTATGTTAACAAAATTTTTATCTTTATCATTAAATTGTGTTCTTATTCTATATAATTTTGAACTTTTTGTAAAATAATAATTAAAACTTGTTTGTAAAATCAAAAAATCTTTAGCTATTTAGGTCCCAGGATTATGTGATAACTTGCGTTTGTACATCTTGTTACAATTTAACTTCAGAAATAATCATTATTTTTGGAACCAGCAGTTAGAGTAATGGCTATGTCGCTGGACTCCCACGTAGTCGACCACGGTTTGCGTCCCGGACCCGGTGGCTTAAAACTCAAGCCGGGCGTGTGTGCATGCGTGCCCAAGATACCTAGAGGAGAATGGAGCAGAAGGTGACCATCCCCCCTGGGGGGTGATTTCTTGCTTTCTGTCTCTCTGTCTCTCTCTGTCGGTCTTGCTAGCACACGCGCCCTATAGCAAAAATATCTCAAAAAAAAAAAAAAAAGAAATAATCATTATTTTTGTTTGCAAAATCCACAAAAGTAGAAAGTGACATTGGGACATTATCAGGAATGAACAAAAATCAAGGTAATCATTTTAAAGAATGTAAATAAAGGCACAAGCTCCCCAACTTTTGGAAAATTCCCTTTTTGTAAGCAAATAAAATGAGGGAGGGTAGGAGAGCGGAAATCCATGGGATAAAAAAGAAGCAAAAGATTATGGACACAAAAAGTAGAGAATTATCTGTTTATGACAATGTGCATGGAAATATGCACATTTGACTATACTAACATGCAGTGCATTCATGCTGGGAAAATTCATTTTCTGTGTTCTAAAGATATACAATGATGGAATGTAAAAAATAAGAAATAGTATGAATAATAGTAATAAATCCTGTTACATTAAAAAACAAAACTCAGGAATTTGTGAGGTACCAGATACTCCTGAAGATGTTATGGTATAATTTAAGATGTCTTCAGGAAGTTTGAGATTTCAGTTACCAACATTTTTCCTTCATAGTACTAGATAGATAGGCAACTTGACAGATTACACTCATGTGTGCAAATGTGTGTATACACACAGGGGACTTCAAAAAGTTTATGGAAAATGAAATTAAAGTATGACTTCTTTTGGTGCAAAATTTTTTGAAATCCATGTATACATACTTTATAACATGCATTTTCCACGAATGTTTTGAAGACTCACATATATTTTATATATATAATGTCTATATGTTTTCCATTATAGCAAGTTTAAAAAGGACTTCAAGGAAGAGGAGAGACAAGTAATTTGCATAGCACATAGCTTGATGAATCTTTTGTGACTGTATTTTAATGGCTGTTTCTTCTAGTGTTTTCCATTTTTTCCAATCCATAATCCTTCCCATTCTATTTCAGATAGCCATCTAATAATAATGATCAATAAAACCGCTCTATACTTATTTATCCTTCTAATTCTGGGTCTCACTGTCTTCATTAGGAAGTGGGTACCAGAAGATCTCGGCAATTCTGAGTCTCCAATTCTACTTAGGTTTGAAAATATAGCTGGGAAGAAGAGGAGGAAAACCTAATATATGTTTCTGAAATGATTTTGCTTCCCTTATGGCAATCTAAAAGGAAGGATGAGCTACAATAGCTGAAGCAAAAGTAGTCTATTTGAGTCAATGGCATGAGACAAATCGCTCAGATTCTAGTTGCCTAGAATGCCAGCACAGCTACATGAGCTCAGGGTACTGGTTCATGCAACAAAGAGAAGGGCGCAAAGAGCGGGAGTTATAAGTTGTCTGCTAAAAATTTACATTGGTTCCTTTAAATACTAGGCAACCAACTGACTTGACTTAATTCTTCACATCATAAATGCTGGGAACATTTCAATGAAGAAAGAGTGGCAGTCACATTGTAAATCTACAACCATTTGGTAACATTTTGTTTTCTGCAAACTAAGACATACCTTTTGGGCAATAACTCTAATGGCTATGGAGCATAACCAAAGCCTCAATACTCATGACTCTCTTCCACACTGTCCTGAACTGCTTTCTTTCTCACTTGGCTTCTGAGTGTTCTGGGTGGGAATGGGTGGAGAGGCAGAGGGAGAAGAGTGCTATCCTCTAATTCTCTCCCATGGACTCCAAGTCTTAGAGTTAGGCAAGAGGAGAGCTGTTTTCAAGCACTGGCAACCTAGTATAGAACGTAATGAAATATTTATTGTGCTTTTATGGTGCTGTTCTGGGTGGTGAGGGAGTAACCTCAAGGAGTTCACAATCCAAGGAGAAAAACACATAAAATATTTAACTTAAAAAAAAAAAAAAAAAAAACCCTAACTCCTCTAAGGTTTTAACCTTAAAGAAAAATAACCCAGAGGAAACTTTCTTCAAATGCCCGGCTCAGGGTCTCATATTTCTTCTGGCTGATTCTAGATTCCTTTGTCAGCTAGCACTTCTTAATACCCTGCACTACTACATACTGCACTGTACACTCCATGGGGCCATGAGCCAATGGGAGGCACAGATTTCTTTCCTCAAGGTCAAAGAGACCTCTCCAAGGTCAACTCCATTCTGGTCATTTTACTCTACTTCAGCCTTGATAGCACCCTTCTCCCGAAATGATCAAGCCCAAACTCTGATATTAATTTGGCGTCAAAGACCTGAATGAAGAATCTGCATCACCTCTCTTTTTTTTTTTTTTTTTTTTTTTTTTTTGAGAGATTTTCACTGTAGGGCGCGTGCGCTCGCCAGACAGACAGACAGAGACAAAGAGACAGAAAGCGAGAAATCACCCCCCAGGGGGGATGGTCACGCCGCAATCCCTTCTCCTCCATTCTCCTCTCGGGATCTTGGGCACGCACGCACACGCGCCCGGCGTGAGTTTTAAGCCACCGGGTCCGGGACACGAACCGCGGTCGACTACGTGGGAGTCCAGCGACATAGCCATTACGCTAACTGCTGGTTCCCACTCTGCATCACCTCTCAAGATTTCATTTGTACCTAGGTTTCTCCACTCAGGACCCGTAGAGAGCTTTGTACAGGCCTCTCATACCCCATGCTCTCCAACTAAGCATAGAGCCCTCCTCTTGGCCAGGAAGATTCTTTCCTCACTATGACCTCTCTTTGCACTCTAACAATACACTTGCAAGAGGTATTCCTCCACTCCCAGCACCAGGCATAGCACTTATCCCCAGCCTCAGCCTCATGGCAGCACTTAAATTCCTGGATGTGAAAGGCCTCTTTATTTAACTGTTTCCCTCCAACTGGGGACTTGAGCAGCATGACTTGCTGCCTCTCAAGTGTACAGACCCCAAGCCCCTCATCCAGCACAGAAGCAGCACAGGTATTCAATGAATACTTGTTGAATTGAAGGGAATAATTCACTGGTCTTCAAAATCTTTCCATTGGAGATGGGCATTGTAGAGCTTTTGAAAGGGGCATCTGCAATCAGGAGAGCTGAGCTTGAGCTCATTCTGCTTATAGCCTTGTGATTCACTCATGTAAGCCAGCCTCCCTGAGTCTCATTTCTGCTCTAACAGAGAAATGGCAACACTAATACTCAGTTGAGAGATTAAGTAAATCTGAAAGCACTTTGAATCTGTAAAAGATTAGAGGTGTACAAATTCCACAGATGAGAACCCCATCAGACCAAAGGCTATGCTCAGCTTTTTCTTAAGGATCGATGTCAGCTCAGAGGGTTGAATCCAGGGATGTCAGTCCCTGTTGCTCAGAACTATTAGAGAAGATGGGATTTTTATCCCTATAAGAGCTCTTGAGAAGTACATACAAGTAGAAGGAGGAATAGTTGTGATTTATTTACAAGGGGGCAATCTACTTTTGTTATCAGGAAGACCAACACACCTGAACATCAAGCTCTTATTCACCCTACCCATTTCAGACCTGTCAGGCTAGCAAGCTTGGAGCTCTGGAGTCAGAAGCAACTGTGATTTTGCTCCTAACTAGGCATTTTCTCCCCATTCAGATGAAAGTCATATTGCCCAATTTAAAAAAGATTTACAATGAAGGCTTGAAATCCTCTTATGAACTTAAATGGGATTGAGGACTAAGAACAAGAACTTGAGTTGGCCTTAAGGTATAGATTTTGGGAGATGGACCAAAGTAGTGGTCATACTATATTCCTTGGGGTGGGAAAGGGCAAGGTGGAAATGAATCCTCACACACACAAGAATGACAAAAAAAATAAGACTTAATCTAGCTTTGAACTAAAATTAGAAGAGAAGCCACTCAACTTCTTTCTCCTGTGGATGGATATCTATCAAGGTCAAAGAGTCATCCACAGAGTCTATGTGCATTACTCTTTAAAGACTGTAGCTGAGGTTTTTCCCCTGCAGAGTACATTAGGCAATTCATGAACTAAATCTTCTCCTCTCTAACCAATTCTGGCTCTTCAGTGGGCTTGTCTGACCAGGTAGCTCAGCAGAAAAGGAACTCTATAAAATACAGAGTCATCGGTGCATTACTACTGATCTCTCAACTCCCTGGAGAGCCTGGCAGCTGTGTCCCAAGACTGGAAAGAGCAGAATGATTTTGCACTGTCAGATTAGAATTTCCAGGTTGAGACAGCCCAGATAGCAATGAGAATCCCCATTGGAGTACAGCCGACTCCAAAAGCACCCATCAGCCAAAGCTTGCTGACAGAGAGTCCTACATTTCTGTTTGATCATGACAGTCTCATTTACGCAAATCTTTCTGTAAAGGTAATCACTGTCACTCTCTGCTCTTATCTTATCCCTCATAGCCTGAATTTTTTTTTACTTTTTATGATTGAATTTTCACAAAAGTTCTATTTCCAAATGTATTAATAAGCTCTTCCTCTCGAATGGGACATATTTGTGAGCCCTCGGATTCTCTGGTTACACTGTCCTAGCCCCTTCCTAAACCAGGCAGCCTTCATCCTGACAAGAGCAGCTACCTGGGATGGGTGGGTGGGGTCTCTAGTGCACAACGCAGAGGAGACAAGGGAATTCACACCCACTCCTCTGAGGAAACTCAGAGGGTCCAGAAGTTCTCTATCCCAAATTAGGAACCCAATTCTGTGCATCTGGTACAACCTCCATGACCATTGGATGATAATCTGGGTATAAGCACTCAGAGACTCTGGGCTAAGGAATTTTCTTCCTTCTCCAAACACAAAGACAGATTGCTTGTGCCTGCCTCAGGGATGGGTAATGAATGGCAATTGATTTGAGAGTAGAAAATGAGATTAAACTCTTTC
>NW_006203430.1:151510-172146 GCF_000334495.1 Tupaia belangeri chinensis | reverse complement strand
TTTCCCTCTTTCCTTTTCTCTCTTCTGTTTTTTTCCCTCCCACTTTCTTTAGTTTCCTTTTATCTTTCCTTCTATCATTTCTGTTCCATTTTATTTTTTTCTTCATTTTAGTGCCAGAGCCCTTAATTCAAACAAAATTGCATATTTCAACTAAATATGTAAAATGATAAAATATATCCAATCTGACTAATGTAGAGGTGGCACCTGCTCAATTTCTTTCCTGTCCTGTTACCCCCTCAACTATAGGGCATTAACCACATCTGCACACCCATACACATGTGCACATACATGCACACACATACACCTCTACATGCATATACATATACATATGCACATATGCACATACCTGTACACATATCCAACCCTGAACACAAAACTGCACACACTGATTCACACAGACATGGCTACATGTGGCTATGCACACATATACCTGTACATACTGACACACATATATATCTGCACACACACAAATCTGTACGCCTAACTGCACACCTAAACCTACACACACATATACACACCTACATAGGCATACATACACTTTATTGCACAGACTGGCACACATGTACACTTGCGCACACACAAGGAAGCCCACACAAACATGCACATGCATGCTGGCACTCACACATACCTGCATACACATGCCTATACACATATACTCTTACACACTGTGCAGTAGGCCCTGCGAAGACTCCAAGGTCCCGAGAGTTCCTTGAAGCTTAGTCTGAAAGCCAGTTCCAGGACAGTTGGAAAATGCTACTCAGATTTATTCCCACTGGGATTTGGGAATGGAAATATCTGAATGAACTCATTCCAAACTGGATAACCTGCCTTCCATTCATGAAATCCACTTTCTATAAACTTCAGAAGGCAAATTCCACACATAGCCATATGGAGTAGTTGGAGCAGCAGTTCATCTCTTCCAGATACCACAAAACAGGTGGGCATTATGTCCAAGCATGTAGCTGTGTGGTCACCACATTATGGTTTTTGGAAAGCTAACAGGTGGCCCCTGCAAAACTGAGGAGTACCTAATGGATCTGCTGCAGAATTAGGTTCAACCATTATCTTCCTGCCTTCATAGTCTCTTTGGAGGCCTTGAGCTGGGAAAGACATTTGTCAAGAGCAGGTCTTCCCCTGCACTAGAGTTTGGGGTGCAGATTGTATTCATGGCCCTCCAGGACAAGGCTATGCAGAGAAATAAGGTCTCCCTGTTTGTATTTAAAAGCTCCTGCTCCAGCCCCAAAGCCAGTTAATTCAGCATTTAAAAAGCTGCATAAAACATACTGTTAAAATTGGTTACTTCAAAAGCTCATGAAAACATGCTGCAGTTCTCTGCCTTTCTCCACAGCACAGAGCTGCAGTGAGCATCTTCTACTCTGAACTTCAAAGCACAGGGGGCCAGATATGGAAAGGTTTGTCCTCTATTGCTTATTAGGCTGCGTTGTAAAATAATTTACAGCATTTTTAGAAAAGTGACTTAAAGTATTATTTTCATTTCAAAATACTATGTGGACATTGGACCTGCCCTAGAGAAAGCTGCCTCTGCAGTGAAGTACAGACACAATTTATGACAACAATTGAGATGGAAGCAAAAAATAGTGTTTGCCAACATAATGGATTACCCCCAAAGGTATTCAGCCCAAATTAACATCATTAATAGTTCCTAGCTCCCAGTGTCTGAACTCCCTCAGTTCTCAAACGCAGTGGCAACCACCAATCTTTCTAGTTTTCCCCTTTCCTCATTTTTAGACCAACTATTTCCCTTAGTCTCCATTCCATAAGTTTGTATAGGGATTTTCCTTTCTTTTCTCCTCCTATCATAATGGTTTACAGATTTAGGGCAGATAAGAATTAAGTTGGTAGGGCGGGCAGGTGGCCCACCACAGTTCGAGTCCCAGACCTGGCAGCTTGCTTTTTCACTTTCTCTCTCTCTCAATCTGGTCAAATTAAAATAAATAAATAGATAAATAAATAAAGTTATATAAAGTAATTCTTAAAAAAGAATTAAGTTGGCATATATAGAATGTCTTTCCTACCTTTCTTATTGCCATCTGACATTTAAATGATAGAATGATGAAATGCAAGAAATAATTAAAATTCATTGATTGATCATGGCAAACATTTTTGGAAGGCCTCTGATGTATAATGTAGTACAAATAGTTTTTTAAACAATCCAAGAGCCATCAGAGAGATATAAGGTCACTGTGTAGAGAGTTGTAACTGTATGAGGCAGGGAGTTATGTGTTTGGTCTGAGTTTTGAAGAATAGATTCATCAAAGGCCAGAGGGCCAGGAGGTTCACATTAAAAAAAATCATATATTTGGGAAAGTGTTCAGAATATCAGAAGTGTACTCTTCAGGGGTATGGATAGTAGTAGAAAATATGCTGCAAGGTAAGAAAGAATTTTATAACTATGCCAAGGAATTTGAATCTATCCAGGGCTAAATGGGTCTAATGACCCAATTTACATTGGATAAATGTATTGTTTTTAAGTTTATTTATTTCCATGAGTTAGAGAGAGAGAAGAGAGAAAGACAGGAAGAGAGAGATGGCATCTCCAAAAGAATCTTGATGCTGCGATCTATCCCCAGCCTTCACCAGCCTTGGATCATGAGTACATATGCACCCATTGTACTAAAGAAGCTCTCTGGACTTGAACTGGGAACCTTTCCACATGGGATTGCCTTGGGAGACATTTTATTTTACTGTGGCATCACCATCTGGCCCCTAAAAAGGTAATTTGGTAACTATATAATACCATAGTTCCCCTTTAGTCACAGATTTAGAGACCTGTGGTCAACCAAGGTCTGAAAATAGGTGAGTACAGTACAATGAGACATTTAGAGGAGATAATTCATTCATATTATCTCTATTGCCATGTATAGACACTCCTCAACTTATGATGAGATATAATCCCAATAAATGCTTTGAAGTTGAAAACATTGCTAGGTCAAAATGCATTTGATACACTTAACCTACCAAACATCATAGCTTAGCCTACCTTAGATGTACTCAGAATGCTTACATTAGCCTACAGTTGGTCAAAATCTTCTAATACAAAGCCTATTTTATAATAAAGTGTTGGCTATTTCATATAAGTTATTGAATACTACACAGAACATGACAAACAGAATGGTTTACTATCACTGCCCAGCGTCATAAGACAGTATCATAGTGCATCTCACTAGCCCAGGAAAAGACCAAAATTCAAAAGTTAAAGTATGGTTTCTACTGAATGTTTTCATACCATTGCTTTGTAAAACCTTAAAGTTTAAAAAACAAAAACAAAAAACATAAATTAACTTATTGTAAGTCAGGAACTGTCTGTGCCATTATAATTATTCTCTTTCAATCAGTTATTGTTAATCTCTTACTGTGCCTTGTTTATAAATTGAACTTTGTCATAGGTATGTATGTATAGAGAAAAACATAGTATATATAGAATCTAATACTATTCACAGTTTCAACAGTCCGATGGGGCACCTTAGAACATACACATGGACAAGGGAAGACTACTGTATACCCAAGAGTAAGAAGCTGTTGGTGGGAAGAACATCAATGACAAGGCCAGTGAAGCAGATTGCACAGGAGTACGTGCCTGATCAAAGGCAATGCCAAGTGGGAAGAAAGGGTGCTATTCAAGAGAATCTTGGGAAGGAGAATAAGAAAACTTAATACATAGCAGGCTTAGGAGTAAAAGAAGAATCAAGAATGACAGCAAGATGTCTAACTTTATCATTCAATTGTGTATTTTCTTCAATGGTATGGAAAGGGACTTGTGAGAGCACCTCACCCATTCTTAGATCTTAAATAGGATGCTGGAAGTCAGCTCCCCTTCCTTACCCATCCAGAAAGGGAAACATAAAGCCTTTCAGAACTTTCAAGAGAAAGGGATTCATTATCTTATTCATTCATCATTTTATTCCCAAAGAGGAAGCCGATTTAGGATGGGGGTACAAGCTTTATATGAGCTGGACGATTAGTTATATGAAGTGAAAATGGCTACCTGGTGAAATATATATTACTGGTTCATTCTTCGACACCCTGCCATTTCATTTATGACAGAAGAGAAATAAACCAGAATCTTTTCTGCTTGAAATAGAGGCTGGCTTTTCTTTTGGAAATACCTGATCAATAAGCATTTAAAGATTGAGACCTGGCTCCCATTAGCACTATGCCATCTGGAAATTTGGCATTCAACAGGAACAGGGCCCTTCCTTCCCTGCAAGGCTTGGGGACCACAGGTTTCCAGTAATGCAGTGCTGGGCAGTTGAGCGTGTCCCTTTTTAGTTTAATTGTATTCTTTGGCTCGAGAAATCTCACATTGTCTGGTATAGTCCTGGCTCATCCCCAATTACTAATGGACAGTTTTGTGGCTATGAGCCCATCATTGGCCTAGTATGATTGTTCAAGTTTTTTAGAATCAGCTTGTAAACAGGTAATGGAGAAGGTTGAACCTTGGCCCATGAACCCCATCAGATACTATAAGCTATTTCTGCAATGACAAATTGCTTCTGAGGCACCTGTTCAGGTGGTTTTGAAAGTCTTTAAATCATTGGTTTGCAAAAATGCTATTTGTCCCTTAATTGTTCCATTTGCCACAAACTTTCACATCAAATAAAATCATCTTCTCCATTTAAAAATCATTTTATTTTCTTTCTATTTCACTACATAATTCTGGGCTAATAGAACAAAAGCATCTGTCTCTAGAAGTCTTGTTGACAAATACTCCACAAATGTAGATTTTCATAAAAATAAAAGAAGAATGTAGAACAATTTTTCTAAGTTTATTACCTGGTTTTTATTGCACTTAATCTGATTAATTTTTAGTGCTAGGGACATATTTATTTTCATTCCTTGCACTGTGACTTTTAGTTACTAAAAAAAAGAGAGTTGTCATTTTTAAATCCATGCAGAAGTCTTGTCTGTTGTAGTTTCGTGTCTCAATCAGTAAAGCATAACTTGATTGAGCATATGTGTTTGCAAGATCCTCTTAGATAATAAATCTCCTTCTCTTAAGAGTCCTGATCTTTATGAAACTGAATAAATCTACCATGTTGCTTCACATAACCTACTTAGTGTTGCCATATTAAGCAAATAAAAGTACAGGATTGCTAGTTAAACTTCAATTTCAAATAAATAACAAATACATTTTAAGGATAAGCATGTCTTACACAGTACTTATACCTAAAAATCTGTAGTTTACCTGGTATTCAAACTAAACACCCTCCACTTAACCAGGTACATCTAAACCTTCTGTAAATTGAGAGTTAACATACTAACCCAATAACATTTCCTTCCTCAACATTCCATGTCTTTACATAAGACAGTTTTAACCACTGTACTATTTTCTTTCAAAGAATGGCCCCTCTTGTGAGTATTAGAGAAGGTTTTTGACAGGAGACTATCACACTGGATTCTTAATAAATGAGCACACGGATCATCCTTAAAGGTTAAATGCTAAAGAAATCTGAAGAAAAGATAAGAGTTTCTGGTCACACATGGAAAGGTGGGTCTCTCTCTATTTCATTTGCCAAATGCAAGACAGAACAGGAATCAATTTTCTGGGTCACTAGAGAGGTTAGGCTTAGGTTTCACAGTCATTCAAATGCTAAGGCTTCATCTAACATAATTCTTAGGTTATGAAGATCTATCTTCGCAAGGTCTATACCCAGGACGGTAATATCCTCTAAATTGGGGCCTTTTGTAGCCATTCTCTAAATTACATTTGACAAAGGATTCCACTTATATTCCAATGAAAATTGCTTTACTAGTAGACAGACCCTCTTAAGCATGTGTCACTTCACAAGGGGAAGCTAAAGAGAGCACTTAGTATTCTTTTCATAGACTCCCGCATAGAAAAACGCTCCTATTTTTTCACTTCTAAATTCCATTGATAAGTTGCTGACTTTAATTTCCCCTTCTTACCATGGATAAGAAGATTAAGAAAAAAAAAACACGTATGAAGTAATTTAAAGACTTAGGGAAAGCTCAATTAATTAAGACAATATATGGCATTTGTATTAATCCAACCTATAATTTGCCACAATCCCTAGGTGTGGTGAACATCACAACCTTGGAGATAGGGTTCAGCCCTCTGCCTTTACAGGCAAGGTAACTGATACCCAGAGAGGGACACACCTTGACCAAATTCACATATCAGATGACACAGTGGGACTTATAGTCAGGTATTTCTAGAACTTTCTTTCCCACAATTATTTCTTATACTACCAATGTACTCTCTCTATATAGGTGGAAACCATTCAGGCATATATTGCTTAAAAGTAAAAGCCAGTGCACCTGTGTTCGTAACAGTATTAATCGCAATAGCTGGAAGACAAAAGCAACCCAAGAGTCCAGCAGGGATAAATAGGTAAAGCAAAATATGATATATACATGCAATGGAATATTACCCATCTCTAAAAATGGAAAGAAATTCTGATGCATGCTGCGACATGAATGAACTTTAAAGACATTAAAATAAGTGGACTAAGCCATCCACAAAATGGTAAAAACTTCATTATACAAGGTATCTAGAGCAGTCAAATCCATAGCAACAGAAAGTGGAATGGTGGTTGCCAGACCTTAGAGTTGAGGGAAGAATGGGGAGTTATTGCTTAATGAGTCAGAATTTTAGTTTTGCAAAATGTAAAGAGTTCTGAAGATGAATGGTGGTAATAAATTCATGCCACTGAACTGTATACATAAAAATGATCAAAATGGTAAATTTTATGTTATGTATATTTTATCACATTAAAAAAATTCTGATCTTGTGACAGTTCAAGATGCTTACTTCAAGTGCTTGCTAATAAGAATTTAAAACTGTTTAAAAGAGTTTAAAACTGAGAACAGATCTGAGGCATCCAATCACATAAAGGATATAAAGGTAGTAAAGAAAATTGTTTCTAGAACAGACATCAGTGACCTTTAAGAAAGGGGATGTCATGCTTTTCAGGCGGCCTGGAGTGAGACAAAGCAGAGAGTTTAGGCGCTGAAAGATCTGTTCTATTCAGAATACCTCCTAGCACTCTGCCATTTCATTCAGGAATTCAATTTGGTCCAGTAGTTCCACTTTACAAGTGCTTATGCCCTAGAAGAGTTATATTCCAAAACTCCTGATACAACACATTTACCTTTCTCTTCTGGACTTCACAACTGATTTCCATTCTCTACCAATGTCTTCCAATCCATTCTCTACACTGGACAGCCCTGTTTATAACTTCCATAGCATCCTATATGCTTCCTTTAAAGTACTGAGCAAAGGATGTGTTCTTTGTTTCATTTTGTTGGTAGGTATAGCAAAGAGGGGAATTTATGAAAGGAGAAGGAAAGAAAAACAAATCTCCTAAGAAGGGGAGGGTCCCGGAAAACGGGTTGCCAAGGAGAAACTGGGGCAAGGGTTTTTTACCTGGGTCAGAGGGGCTCTATTTAGGTGGGGCTCACACATGCAGTCCCCTCTGGTAGAGAGGGGCACATGCTGGATGGGTCCAATTATTCTCCTAATTTTGGAGTGAGTATGAAGGTCAGGAGATTATTTATCTAGAAGCTTTGTGCCATGGATTATTTAAGAACAAGATTTATATGTTTAAGGGCAAAGGAATATGGTGACTGAGAGAAGAGGAATTGTCAGGAGTCACACAGCAGTGGCTTTTCTCTGGGCAGGGAGAGGTTTTTCTATTTACCTGTAAATGGGGTCCAACTCCTGTCTCAATCTCCTCTATGAAGAAGTACCCCTAATAACTATTAGGGAAATGGGCCAAAGACTATTCTTGCTGCTTCCGGCTGAGATGGGACGATGCGATGGGAGGAGGCAGTCAGGGAGTTTCAGAGGTTTATCTGGGAGGCCCCCATAGAAGTCGTAAGGGGTATTCATCAAAGATGTGATTTTTTTTTAATTTGTTAATTAATTAATTTAGTTAGTTAGTTAGTTAGCTATTTGGTGTGTGTATTTAGTTAATTAATTTACATTCATTCACTGAACATTGTCACAGCATACAAAATGTGATTTCCCATCCAGAATATGCTGCATAGAAGCTTAATCATATATGTTATCATCAATAATTTTCCATTTCTAGTGTCATATATATATATATTTTTCCCCCTATTTCTCACCCTCTGCCATTTCCCACCCTCCTCCCACACTATCTCAGGTGTCCACAGTTGTTTTCCATTACTTTTTTCCCCACATTTTATTGATTCACAGAATTTCTTAAATAATCTAACTAATTTCAATAGCAAGCTCTGCTGATATATACATATCTGTGAGTACATGTCTGACTTTAGGTGTGAAACTCTGAGTAGAATGAATATACCATAAGGTAGCACCTAGCTGATGCTATATTTACTATGGTCATTAATTATGTATTTTTTGCTATGTTTTTTCATTTCAAGAAAAACATATTTAGCTTTAATTAATCAAAGGAATACTAAGGAAATATGTTTAAAACTTAGAGCCAGGAAACAGGTTGGGATTCTGTTCAAATAGTAGGTATATGAGACTATCAACAGCTCAAGACACGCAAAAATCCTTAAAACCAGAAAACAAAGCTTAGAAGAAAAATAGCAATATTTTAGTCAAAAGTCATAAAATTCTATTTCACCAGTTCAGGCTCATGTACTTAATCTATCTTCTGTTATGGTTAGATTTTCCCAATTAAATTCTGAGATATAATATTCAACTCCAGACTTGTCCCCATTTTCTTAGTTTTTGAACTCTTATTTCTGTGTGACTGCATTCAATATTCCTGGTATAGCACTCCCTTGAGAACTTCTTGGAGAGCTGGTCTGGTGTTGGTAAATTCTTTCAGGTTTTATTTATCTGAGAATGTTCTTTTCTTCCCATATGAAGGATAATCTTGCCAGGTACAGTATCCTTGGTTGCAATTGCTTGTCCCTTAACACTTTGAATATATTTTCCCATTCTTTTCTCACTTGCATTGCTTCCAATGAGAGAGCCGCTGTCAGCCTGAAGGGGTACCCTTTGTAGGTAACTTACCATTTCTCTCTTGCCAATCATAGTATCTTGTCTTTGTGGTTTTGCTATATCTGGCTATAATGTGTCTTGGAGAAGGTCTTCTTGGGTTGATTCTATTGGGCATCCTTTGTATTTCTTGGGATCTGGATCTTTGGATGCCTCTCTAGGTTCAGAAAGTTTTCTTCCAGGATTTCATGGAATAGATTGTCAATGCCCTTGTGGGTCTCTTCTTTTTCTGGGATACTAATTATCTGGATGTTTCATTTGATGGTATCTAGTATTTCTCGTATATTATTCTCATTTCTGGGGGGCCATTTTCTCAGTCTTCATGGTGGATTTCTCTAGGCCAGCAATTCTATCTTCTACATCTGAGATTCGATTTTTGGTATGATCTAATCTGCTTTTAATACTTTCGAGGGAGATTTTGACTTTCTGTATTATAGTCTTCATCTCTAACAGGCCCATTTGATTCTTTTTTATAGTGTGTAATTCCTTTTTTAGATCTTGCAAGAATTTTCTCATCTCCTGAAGCTCATCAGCTCCTTTCCCCTGCCTCTTTGGCAGTTCATTGTCTCTCTTCTCTTCGATCTCTGTGAGCTTTGTCATCATGAAAATTCTAAATTCTTTATCTAACATTTCCATGAATTTTATCATACTGTCTGAGGATAAAGAGGAGTTATTATTTTTTTCTTGAAGGAGAGATATTTTCTTGTTTTCCGTATTTCTTGTGACCCTGCGGTGATTTCTAGTCAGCTGATGGATGGTGCATTTCTTCTAATTCTCGAAGTTTAATCTGAATGTTCAGAGGCGTGCAGGAGAAGGTGATCTGCAATCTCTCTTTCATTCCATTTTCACTCTTTGTGCATCAGATTCAGTGGGAATAGAGGAATATTCTGACCCTAATTGTATTCAGATGTTTAGATCCTGTTCACTTGGACCTGTCTAGACATTTACTTTGTAGGGGTAGAAATAAGTGAGGAAGGGAACCAGCAGTTAGCGTAATGGCTATGTGCTGGACTCGCACGTAGTCGACCGCGTGTTTCGCATCCCAGACCCGGTGGCTTAAAACTCACGCCGGGCACTTGTGCGTGCATGTCCAAGATCCCGAGAGGAGAAGGGAGGAGAAGGGATTGTGGCGTGGCCATCCCCCCTGGGGGGCGATTTCTCGCTTTCTGTTTCTCTGTCTTTCTCTGTCTGGCGAACGCATGCGCCCTATAGCGAAAACTTCTCAAAAAAAAAAAAAAAGAAAAGAAAAGAAAAGAAAAAAAGAAAGAAAGAAGTGAGGAAGAAGTCTCAGCAGAAAATCTTCATCTTAAGTCTCTGAAAGCAATATCTCACAACTGAAGTTCAGGATCCATGTGGAGATGAGCCTGGGTTTGTGCCTTTCTAGAAATAAGTGAGGAAGAAGTCTCAACAGACAATCTTAATTTTAAGTCTCTGAAAGCAATATTTCACAGCTGAAGTTGAGGGTCCATGTCCAGAGACGTGATTTTTTAAAGTTTCTTCATTTATTCTTTCTATGAGAGCAAGAACTAGGTATACCAACAAGATCTCTGTGCATAATCTTACCCACAGACTCAGCCATCCAGGATCATGTGCACATGTGTATGGACCCGGCATGAACAGAGACATCCTGGATGCAAACTCAGGACTTCCCCATGGTCCAGCATCTTAGAGCATCATTCATCACGATGCCACCAGCGGTTCCAGGATATAATTACTGTGCTGTAGTTATTTGCTTAAAATCCGTCTACCTCAGGTTTCCTCAAGGCCGGCACGTGCCTCCTCTGTTCTTGTGTTTAGCACAGAGCAGGCTCACAATAAATACTTTTTAAATGTTTGGGACAATCAACCAGCAGGTTAGAAGGCTAGCTGGTCTTTGAAGTTCAACTTAGTAATGATTGGAAGCTTTTGAAGTTACCACTGAAGTTCTCTCTCCCTTCTGTTCAGCAATTGTAAAATAGATTTTTCTACTGATACTCCCATGAAAATATCATTCGAAGTATGCCTACAGGAAACACTTGAGATATAAAATTAACCTAAGGATTTAATTTTCAACTTCTAAGAAGTAGTAAGTCAAAAAATAAAAGCATATCTTTGAATACTCCCTGTTTCAATTATAACTATTTAATAGCCACAAGTAAAACACAGTAAGCTTGTCCTATTTGATGCTTAATAAGAACTAGCACTTATAAACAAAACAGAAACAATCATGCTTTTTTCCAATATTTTAGAAGAAGATAATCAGTGTGTGCACGTGTGTTAGAACATTTTTGCCAATATAATTAATGCTTAGTGTATTAAATATTGTTTTTTTCTATGTGAATTAAAATGTCAAATAATAAGCATTTGTGAAATCCCTCTTGGTGATCATTAATGTCTTGTATTTTTCTCTAAAGGAAAGAAATTATAAGGAAAGAGGAGCAGTGATTGGACTGTACCTGTTCTGAGACTAGGTCTGCAGATTCTGCATCATCATTAGAACTTATAGCATTATAGATCTGGTGAGCCCCTTAAAACTGAATTTAGGTGGATTTGCAACTAAAACTAATTTATTGACTCTTTCCTCCACAGGAAAGCAAAAGAAAGTTAATGTTTTATTGTATTGCAAGTGATTTTAACAGAAACATTTTCAATTTTGTCATTTTTCTCCTATGAAAATCAATTCCAAAGACCTTTGTCTAAAGCCAAAGGGTTACAAAGCCACTATTCAAAAAGTTTTATTTTGGATGTTGGAAATCAAGAACTTTTAAAAATATTTCACAAAAAAACAAGAGACATTTAATTCCCTACTTTTTTCTTTTCTACAGAATGAAATATCCAAGGATTTAGCAAAAATTGACATAAACCTAAAATTTCTCTTTAGGTATAGGAAACTATTAATGAGAATGAATTCAAATTTTTTCTTTCTTTTGTAATGTGGTACATAACTCTGTGATGAAATTTCCAATACCTTTTTTTTTTTTTTTTAGTTTTTTTTGCTATGGGGTACATGTGCTTGCCAGAGATAGAGAGACAATGAGAAGGAAAGTGAGGAATCACTCCCAGGGGGGGGGGGGCCACACCACAATCTCTTCTCCATTATCCTCCTCAGAGCTTGGAGCTTGCCAGAGATAGAGAGACAATGAGAAGGAAAGTGAGGAATCACTCCAGGGGGGGGGTGGCCACACCACAATCTCTTCTCCATTATCCTCCTCAGAGCTTGGACATGTGCACACATGTGCCCAGTGTGATTTTCAAGCTGGTGGGTCCAGGACTTGAATTGCAGTCCACCATGTGAGAGTCCAGCACCTTAACCACTATGCCACCTACTGGCCCCTCCAATACATTTTTGATCAGACAAACGAAAACAGTGGGTTTGGGGTCCTTTGCTATTGTTGTCATTTGGCTTCATCCCTGGTGAATATTTTCCCCTAAGAATTTGGAAATATATCCTGAGGACTTCCTGTTTCTGCTTCTTCTCATTATTTAATGGGTAATCTTGAATCAATGGTACTCAGACTCTTGCAAAGGTTCTTTTTAGACTATTTATCACCATGAGACCCCAGGTGGTGAAGCTTCTCTATGAAATAAGCCGAGAACAAAGTGGGCAGTGCCATGCCAGAAATAGCACAATTTCCTAGCATAATACAAGACTTTCTAGTCTGGTATTTAAGGAATGAAAGCCAACATCTGCTCTTCTTGGGGTCTAAACTAATTACTTTTTACTCAGCAAAACTACCTTTTCATTCCTCCTTTTCCATAGCTACTTCTTTGTAACTGACAAGGAATGCTCATGACAATATTTGTAAGGCAGTGATTTCAAGATTGAAGCTAATGATTCCCAGATGTCCTAGTGTCTCCTCTTGATCCAGCATTTCAACATTTTCTTCAGCATGTTTAGGTTCTTATAACCAGTCTTTCCTTCATGACACAATCACAAAAGTTAATAGGGTTGACCTCAAGTTTTGCCATCTAAGGTGACATTTGGGTGGAAAGCAATAAGATAATTAATTATAAATTCATACCAAGTGAAACATGTAATAAAACAACATAAAAATACTCTTTATGGTGAGAGGTCCTCCCCTGAAAATAATGTAGTGTTCTTCATAAAATTAAAAATATAATTAATTACTATATGATCTAGCAATTCCACTCTGGCACATACATACCCAAAAGAATTCAATGCAAAGGAGTCAGCTATTGGCACAGTGGTAATGTAACATCTGTATGCTGGACTCTAGGGGAGTCTTGAGTTCACACCCCAAGGTTGTCCTGTACATGTAAGGTGAATATGCATGGACCTGTGATCCAGGAAGTTGAGCCTGAAGGTGAATGATAGCTTCTAAACTCTGTTGGAGGTACTGTCTTTCTTTCTGTCTCTCTCTTCTGCCTCTCTCTCTCTCTCTTTTATGGAAGAAATAAATGAACTTTAAAAATTAAATTAATTTTTTTTAAAAATGTGGGGTTTCAAAGGGATGTTTTACATCCATTGTCATTGTAACGTTATTCAAAATAGTCAAAAGGTAGACATAACTTAAATATCCATTGATGATGAATGAATGGATAAACAAAATGAGCCATGTGCACTGAATGGAATATTGTGTGGAATTTTTAAATTTTTATTTATTTCTTTTATGACAGTGAGAGAGACACACACATACACCCTCAACAGATCATGCCACAATCTCTTTGCCCCAAGCCTTCCCAGCCAGCCAGGATTATGCGCACACACACCCTGCATGTATAGGTTGACCAGGGAACCAAATCCATGATCTTCCCTAGGAATCCAGCTTCACTTGAGGAGTACATTACCACTCACCCCCCTCACCAAACTGGGCATGAATGACTTACGATTCACTTTCAAAAGGAAGAGAATTCTGAAACTTGTTATAACAAGAATAAACCTTGAGGATATTATTATAAGTGAAATAAGACAGTCATAGAGGACCACATACTGTATTATTCAACATATATGAAATCCCTAGAGTAGTCAAAATCATAGAAACAAAGTAGAATGATTGCCAGGTGATAGAGGAGGGGAAATGGAGAGTGATTATTTAATGGGTATAGAATTTAAGTTGTGCAATATGAAAAGTTCTCGAGATGGATAGTAGTGATGGGTTTACAACAAAGTGAATATACTTAACACTACAAACTGCACACTTAAAAATGGTTAGTAAAAATGATGAATTTTTATCAGGAGAATTTCACCAATTTTTAAAAGTCCTCCCTTTTCATTTTATCTTGGGGAACTGAACCATGCTATTTCAAGGGAGCATGCCCACCGGGCATTCTAGATGGAAGCAGAGGCTGCTAAAAGAAGGAAGGACCAGCTTAGACTGCGCCGAGATTGGACATACCTATGTGTCTCTGGCCAGGGCAATGAGCACTAGTCAGATTCACAACATTCAAACACCACATGGCAAACTTAAGATTCACAGAGTCAGGGCCAACAGGTGGTATAGTGGTTAAGGTGCTAGACTTCTATGTGGTCTACCAAGGTTCAAGTTCCAGACCTAGCATCTTGAAACTCACACCAAGCATAGATATGTGTGTGTCCAAAATTCCAAGAGAAGAATGGAGAAGGGATTCTGGTATAGCCATCCTCCTGGGGAGAGAGAAGTGATTTCTTCCTTTCTGTCTCTATCTCTCCAGAGAGCACATGTGCCCTATAGTAAAAATCTTTCCCTCAGAAAAAAGAAGAAAGAGAAAGGAAGAAAAGAAAAGAAAGAAAGAGAAAAATAAAGACAGACATATAACAAGTGTCAGCAGACAAGTATAGTGAGGAGGAAACGGGGCACCACAACAGAAATCTCTGGACATTCTCAGGTTGGCTGGCGGCTGCAGCACTGTGTTTCAGGTTTCCAGCTGGGAGGCGGAGCAGGGTCCACTGTCTCGGAAGAGTCAACAAAGGAGACCACAATTATTAGAGTCCCTTTTGGGTGGACTGGAGTTAGAAAAGAGCTTCGGTCTCTGAAAAGGTGCTCGATGGAAATCAGGGAAGAAGAAAAAGTTCAGAGTCAGTTCAGTGGTGCCGTGATCACACGCTGCTCAAGCTAGCTGGGTCCATATTCGAGGTCATGGTTTTGGGTCCATGGTTGACCTGTTCACATTGGGTGTACATACCCATGGGGGGGGGTGGCCACACCACAATCTCTTCTCCATTATCCTCCTCAGAGCTTGGACATGTGCACACATGTGCCCAGTGTGATTTTCAAGCTGGTGGGTCCAGGACTTGAATTGCAGTCCACCATGTGAGAGTCCAGCACCTTAACCACTATGCCACCTACTGGCCCCTCCAATACATTTTTGATCAGACAAACGAAAACAGTGGGTTTGGGGTCCTTTGCTATTGTTGTCATTTGGCTTCATCCCTGGTGAATATTTTCCCCTAAGAATTTGGAAATATATCCTGAGGACTTCCTGTTTCTGCTTCTTCTCATTATTTAATGGGTAATCTTGAATCAATGGTACTCAGACTCTTGCAAAGGTTCTTTTTAGACTATTTATCACCATGAGACCCCAGGTGGTGAAGCTTCTCTATGAAATAAGCCGAGAACAAAGTGGGCAGTGCCATGCCAGAAATAGCACAATTTCCTAGCATAATACAAGACTTTCTAGTCTGGTATTTAAGGAATGAAAGCCAACATCTGCTCTTCTTGGGGTCTAAACTAATTACTTTTTACTCAGCAAAACTACCTTTTCATTCCTCCTTTTCCATAGCTACTTCTTTGTAACTGACAAGGAATGCTCATGACAATATTTGTAAGGCAGTGATTTCAAGATTGAAGCTAATGATTCCCAGATGTCCTAGTGTCTCCTCTTGATCCAGCATTTCAACATTTTCTTCAGCATGTTTAGGTTCTTATAACCAGTCTTTCCTTCATGACACAATCACAAAAGTTAATAGGGTTGACCTCAAGTTTTGCCATCTAAGGTGACATTTGGGTGGAAAGCAATAAGATAATTAATTATAAATTCATACCAAGTGAAACATGTAATAAAACAACATAAAAATACTCTTTATGGTGAGAGGTCCTCCCCTGAAAATAATGTAGTGTTCTTCATAAAATTAAAAATATAATTAATTACTATATGATCTAGCAATTCCACTCTGGCACATACATACCCAAAAGAATTCAATGCAAAGGAGTCAGCTATTGGCACAGTGGTAATGTAACATCTGTATGCTGGACTCTAGGGGAGTCTTGAGTTCACACCCCAAGGTTGTCCTGTACATGTAAGGTGAATATGCATGGACCTGTGATCCAGGAAGTTGAGCCTGAAGGTGAATGATAGCTTCTAAACTCTGTTGGAGGTACTGTCTTTCTTTCTGTCTCTCTCTTCTGCCTCTCTCTCTCTCTCTTTTATGGAAGAAATAAATGAACTTTAAAAATTAAATTAATTTTTTTTAAAAATGTGGGGTTTCAAAGGGATGTTTTACATCCATTGTCATTGTAACGTTATTCAAAATAGTCAAAAGGTAGACATAACTTAAATATCCATTGATGATGAATGAATGGATAAACAAAATGAGCCATGTGCACTGAATGGAATATTGTGTGGAATTTTTAAATTTTTATTTATTTCTTTTATGACAGTGAGAGAGACACACACATACACCCTCAACAGATCATGCCACAATCTCTTTGCCCCAAGCCTTCCCAGCCAGCCAGGATTATGCGCACACACACCCTGCATGTATAGGTTGACCAGGGAACCAAATCCATGATCTTCCCTAGGAATCCAGCTTCACTTGAGGAGTACATTACCACTCACCCCCCTCACCAAACTGGGCATGAATGACTTACGATTCACTTTCAAAAGGAAGAGAATTCTGAAACTTGTTATAACAAGAATAAACCTTGAGGATATTATTATAAGTGAAATAAGACAGTCATAGAGGACCACATACTGTATTATTCAACATATATGAAATCCCTAGAGTAGTCAAAATCATAGAAACAAAGTAGAATGATTGCCAGGTGATAGAGGAGGGGAAATGGAGAGTGATTATTTAATGGGTATAGAATTTAAGTTGTGCAATATGAAAAGTTCTCGAGATGGATAGTAGTGATGGGTTTACAACAAAGTGAATATACTTAACACTACAAACTGCACACTTAAAAATGGTTAGTAAAAATGATGAATTTTTATCAGGAGAATTTCACCAATTTTTAAAAGTCCTCCCTTTTCATTTTATCTTGGGGAACTGAACCATGCTATTTCAAGGGAGCATGCCCACCGGGCATTCTAGATGGAAGCAGAGGCTGCTAAAAGAAGGAAGGACCAGCTTAGACTGCGCCGAGATTGGACATACCTATGTGTCTCTGGCCAGGGCAATGAGCACTAGTCAGATTCACAACATTCAAACACCACATGGCAAACTTAAGATTCACAGAGTCAGGGCCAACAGGTGGTATAGTGGTTAAGGTGCTAGACTTCTATGTGGTCTACCAAGGTTCAAGTTCCAGACCTAGCATCTTGAAACTCACACCAAGCATAGATATGTGTGTGTCCAAAATTCCAAGAGAAGAATGGAGAAGGGATTCTGGTATAGCCATCCTCCTGGGGAGAGAGAAGTGATTTCTTCCTTTCTGTCTCTATCTCTCCAGAGAGCACATGTGCCCTATAGTAAAAATCTTTCCCTCAGAAAAAAGAAGAAAGAGAAAGGAAGAAAAGAAAAGAAAGAAAGAGAAAAATAAAGACAGACATATAACAAGTGTCAGCAGACAAGTATAGTGAGGAGGAAACGGGGCACCACAACAGAAATCTCTGGACATTCTCAGGTTGGCTGGCGGCTGCAGCACTGTGTTTCAGGTTTCCAGCTGGGAGGCGGAGCAGGGTCCACTGTCTCGGAAGAGTCAACAAAGGAGACCACAATTATTAGAGTCCCTTTTGGGTGGACTGGAGTTAGAAAAGAGCTTCGGTCTCTGAAAAGGTGCTCGATGGAAATCAGGGAAGAAGAAAAAGTTCAGAGTCAGTTCAGTGGTGCCGTGATCACACGCTGCTCAAGCTAGCTGGGTCCATATTCGAGGTCATGGTTTTGGGTCCATGGTTGACCTGTTCACATTGGGTGTACATACCCATGATCTGGGCTGGCTGGGACGGCTGTAGGAGGGATCACGGCATGAGACTCTTTCAAGAGTGCTTATCTTTCTCTCCCTCTCCTCTCTCTCCCTTTCTCTCTGTTTCTCAGTCTCATGAAAGATACAATCTTTAAAAAAATTCAAAAAGAAAGCTCAGCAGTTAATATTTTAATATTTTAGAATGTCTGCTGCTTTATAGTCCTTATTTTATTTATTCTACATACCATTAACAGTAGCTATCATTTACATGTACTTAGTATGTGCTATGCACAGGAACATATTTTCCATTTATTGTAACCACAGAACTTACCTCACAGGTTAGTGGTGTAAGTATAAGTGATCTTCCAAAAGCTCTAATTTTTGCACTAAATTAAACTTATACTTTAATTCCATTTTTGACAAATTTTTTGAAGTCCCTTCATAGTCTGTAACTTGCTATTAATATTAATATGACAGGTAAGGAAACTGAGGCCTGAGAAGGACATGACCCTGTAGCATGGAAGATAAAAACTACTGTTATATGTATTACAGGTAGAGAAACTATGGGTTGAAAAGGGTGAAGTTGAGTTATTTCATTTTGTTTTATTTTTTCGGCCAAAGAACACATACATAACAGAGAGAGAGAGAGGGAGACAGACTGAAATTACTCCACAACAGGACCTGGTCATGCCACAAGTTTTTCCTCCAATTCTCCATCCTGTCATGATTCCAGACATGTGTGTTTCATTCATTTTTCAAACAATTGGTGCTAGGGCTTGAACTCGGGTCAGCCATGTGGTAAACAACTTTTGCTGCACAGTGGTTAGGCACTGTCCTTTGGAACCAGTCCTGGAGTTCCACTTTGAAAGCTGGGATTCCTAATCTAGAGGCTTCATTATACTCACATGGCTACACTGGATCCTGGACAAACACTAGAAATGGCTAGAAAAAGACTGAGCTCAGTGTGAACAAAGTCACCTCCAGAGCTACCCCAGAACACAGTCAAGACTCACTCTCACCCTTCCCACTTGGCCCAGCCAGTCCCCAGTCACTTCGAGACAGAGTCGGCCTGATCTGGCTGGGACTGGCTCAGGATCCAAACAAGCCAAGGTGAGAGCCTGGCTAGGTGGAGCTGAAGGCATGGAAACTCATCACATCCTGGTGTCCTGAGCACACACCGGAAGAAACGAGGTGGCTCACGGTCTTGGTAGACGACTACATTAGCTAGCTGGGGCAACATCAACTACTGATTTCAATTTCTTTTGACTCCCTTTTCCATTTCACGTTTCTGTGTTCTCTGGTCTAGAAACTGTTCTCATTCTAGGAAAAGAATGCCTTGAGGCTGGCACTGTTATCAATTTTACTCTAGTCATAAATTGTCCGGCTTTAAGCATATATTCACCCAGCTAACTTCAGAGCATGAATCAGAATAGAATATGCTAAATCTTACACTGAAATAATTTCTAACACTAAATCATGTTCTTCCGGGCCTAATGAAAAAAGCGTCTGGGTCTAGATCTTTGGCCTATCCCTTATGATAAGGCCTCAGATCACTGACACCGAATTTAAAGAGTTCTGTAAGTGAAAAAGTTACTAAGAAGCAGAAAATAACATGGCCAATATAAAAATAACAGAGACATTTCTCATTTCCCTTATGTGCTCCTCTAAGGGCTACAGAATCAAATTCTGAGACTGCATAACCTAAGCCCTCTAATATTGTACTTGGAATTTAGTTTACACAGAGTGCTCAATATACTGAGTTTTAGCCTTGTTTAACATTCTGGAGCAATACCCACTTTTATTGAACAACATATAGTAGTTAAAAGTACTTATTCTGGGCTATTCTCTGGCCTGGTGGTTAAGGTGTCTGGATTCTACATGGCCGACCATGCAGTGCTAGTCCCAGACCCAAAAGCTTGAGAAACATGCCAGGAATGTGGGAGTGTGTGCATGCTCAAAATTCCAAGAGGAGAATGGAGAAGGGATTGTAGAGTGGTCCCCCTCTGGTGGAGGAGATGCTTTCTCTCTCTCTCTCTCTCTCTCTCTCTCTCTCTCTCTCTCTCTCTCTCTCTCTCTCCTTCTCTCTCTCTCTCTCTCTCCAGCAGACACACCTGTCCTATAGCAAATTTTAAAAAGAAAGAAACAATAAGCCTGTGGCCTAAATAAAATTAATATTAACTTTGCAAAGTTGTAAGGAAATTTCTATAGAAATTTCTAAAACCTCTGAGCATTAGTGCTCTACTTTTTCTGATAACAATTTTACCAGAAACTCTTAACACTCAAAAATGAAAGATGCTGGGGGTAAAGTTGCAGACTAAGGGGTGGGAGAAAGTAAGGTAATATTTTTCCAGTATTATAAAATATTTTGATACTATATCATTCTGGTAATTACCTCTGCTTCCAATATTTTCAGTAATCTCAATTTTCTAATATTGCCCCTCTACTCTAGACTAAAAGCTTAATCCACTGATTTCTCAAGCCTTGGATGAATGTAAATGTTCTTTATAGTCTTCGATTGGAGAAGAGCTTTTTCATGCATGAGCATTTAGGCTGATGGCTTCCTTATGGCACTCTTTAACCAGAGCAATAAGAATTACAAGTTGTGAAAATGA
>NW_006203430.1:146827-151479 GCF_000334495.1 Tupaia belangeri chinensis | reverse complement strand
CTGCTCCAGGAACACTACCCTCCTTTATTTCCTGGATTATATCTGATCGTCTATGGAGGAACTAGTCACTCAGCACACCAACTGATGTGACTGGTTCTTAAATGCAAAAAACTTCCAGGAAGAGTGCTAGTCCACAAATCTGTAAAATGAGAATGAGATGCCCATTCCAGGAGTCAAAGGTATGTGGGACATAGGCCAAGAGTTTGTGGTCTTCTTTAGTTTTCACAGGGGTCTTCCTACCTCTATTGGTTTTGCCTGATGATGAACCAACTCTTGAGAAGTCTATTTTAGCCTCTGCAATCATGGCAAGATTTCAATAAGCAGAATCGCAAGAGCTACAATGGTAACATGATTTCAGCCAGAAACTAGATTTGCCTCCAGGGGCTGAGAGCAGCTCTGTGCATGTGAAATTCTTCATGTAGTCGAGAACTGCTTCCTATTTACTGATTCTAAAAGAGAGCAAAATGAGTATTTGGATTGTTAGGCCCTTTAGCTGTCGTCAGAAGAATATTTTAATGTGCCTTTTGTAATTCTTTAAAATACGATACCAAGAATAACCTGCAAAACTTACTCTCTTAGATTTGCTCAATTTCATCCAAATATAGCATTAAGCATTACTGCATCTATCTTTTATGTCCTTAAATAGTCTCAGTTTGACTTGAGTAAAACAGTAAACATTCTTTTTTCCGCTATTTCCTTACTTTTCAGCAACCATTTATTATGGTTTCTTATTGATAAGATTTTTCCTAGGGGTGCCTAAGTGGTGTTTATAGAATTCTTGAGAGGACCTTTTTAAAATACAGGTGCTGGGATCAGCCCCACAGCCTGGTAGTTAAGGGAGCTGGATCTCACATGGTTGACTGCACTTTGAATCCCAGCTCCAGAAGCTTGAAAAACACACAGGTGCAGGTGTGTGCATGCTCCAAATCCCACCAGGATGGAGAAGGGATTGCTGATTGCTGCATGACTATGTCTCTTTGGGGGTGGTGTTTTCTCCCTCTCCACCTCTGTCTCTGTGTTTCTCTTGCAAGTGCATGTACTCTCTGATCATTTTGTTTTATAGGTGCCCAAGTACTGGAGTTTAACTAAATTCATATCCTTGTGAATGGGACTCAGGCTTGTCTATTTGAAAAGGACTCCACAAAATTCTGATGAACACCCTGGTTGAAATCATTGGCATTTTATAAACACACACTATTAAGATCTCATTTAATAATGAAATATTTTTTAAAACTTTTAACATGAACATTGTATGATAAAGGATAATGGAGAAATGACAATATTATTCTTTACCACAAACTATGCCTTTTCTACTGGCATGTAAAAATAAGCAACAGTGTAGGAATTTTGCTAATAATATCTACTTTGTTAAAATTCTAGTTTGAGGTACAATACCATGCTTAAAAGCCCATATTGCTTTTCAGTACATCCACAAATGAACTCGTTTAGCTTATATCCTCGTCTGTTTTCCAATTTCTGATTCTTTTTGCAGTTTGTACAAAGAATATATTTTTAAAAATCTTTTAAAATTGCTTCCAGAATTTCTGAACAGGACCTTGGAGAAATGCTACAAAATGTTCATCACAAGTTCTATGTAAAATAGATTTTCTTTTTAATTCCATATTACACTATTGGCTGTTGAAGCAGTTACGTTAAAAGAAATACTTCTTTCTCCTACCTCAAATAAATAAAGCTTAGAGCTGTTTAAGTTATTCAGAGATCTGGGGAACTAGGAATCATATGAGACTTAAGCTTCTCAACAGTGTAGACCTTCTTCAAAGCAGAATAGGTCACACAGTTTGTAGAGAAGCTTATATATTTCAGAGCAGCCCACTCATCCCCCAGACCCTCTCCCCGCACATACATAAAATATCACATTTAGCTTAGAGTATCACAGTGAGAATGAAGTCTATAAAATGAGCTTAATAGGTGGGCATAATAACGCACGCTGCAGAGTAAATATTTGTCTACCTATTTCATACTAGCTGATTAGGAAGCAATGAAAATATTTGCCAGAATTCCCTCTCCTTATAGCATTAAGATGCACTGAACTGTGCCATCTCTGTGCTAAGAAAATTTGTTACTACATCAATTGTTTCAAAGACTCTAGCCTCCAGCTTCTGCTAATGGTGGAGCAGCTTAATAAGATTTACCTTCATGAGATAACAATTATAAAATCTGGACAACTCAAAAGTAAAATATGTTTTTTGGTCTACTAGAAATGACCAAAAGCAGGCAGACTCCTGAAAAATCAGCTAAAGTGGGTGAGATTTGCAAGAGTGTGATTTTTTTGCTTGAGAAAACTCCTCAATCTCTGTGTTTTTAGCAGCAAAAATCACCAAGTTTACTAATGCAAGGTTCCAGAAGACAGAGTTTGGAACTCACAGAGAAGCCAGCAAATTATGAGGAAAATTTTAAAGAAAGAGAGTCTTAGAAGATGAGCAGAAAAATCTATGTACAAAAATCTGGGAAGCTGGACAGTGGCACAACAGTGACATATGCTCTGCAAGGCTGACGTACATGGAAAATTTCCCGGTTTGCATCTGGAGAGCTCCCTGAACAGGCTGGGCACGTGTATGCTTATGATCTGGGGCTGGCTGAAGAGGGGAGTAGACTTCAGTCTTAAGACTCTGTTGAGGCTAAGGTCTCTATTTCTGTGTGTGTGTATGTGTGTGTGTGTGTGTGTGTGTGTGTGTGTGCACGCACATGCGCGTGTGTGTATCTTGCTCATGAAAGGAATAAATAAAATAACTTTTAAAAAAAAGAAAAACATATTTACATACAAAAATTGGATTAAATTATTGGCAGACTGCCAAATCAAATATGTATGGGGGAGATCTCAGGGGAGCCCAGATAAACAGCAAGAGCTAGACTCTGAAAGAACCAAGCAGAGATTTCAACGGCTGTTCACCATGTGGGAGGCAATTGGGAATTAAAAAACAGCCATGATAATTGCCAGCTAGAAAAAAAGCCACTCTTCAGAAGAATGTCACAGAATTTAGAGTCTCTACCTGTTATTCATAATGCCCATTATCCAATTAAAAATCACCCGACTTGCAAAGAAACTGGAAAATGCTTTTTTCTGGTTTATTTATTTATTTATTTATTCATTGAGAGATATTTTTGCTATAGGATATGTGCGTTAGCTAGAGAGACAGAAAGTGAGAAATAACCCCCTCCCCCAGGGGATGGCCATGCTGCAATCCTTTATCCTCCATTCACCTCTTGGGATCTTGGGCACACACGCATAAGCACCCAGTGTGAGTTTTAAGCTTCTGGGTCTGGACTTGAACCATGTGGTCAACTATGTGGAAGTCCAGTGATGTAACCATTTCACCATCTGCTAGTCCCACACATGTTTTTTTATAAAAGTATTCAATAGAAACAGACAGTGAGATTACCAAAACATTGCATTTAACAGAGAAGGATTTTAGAGCTGTTAGAAAAAGTGATGGGGTATCACCACAGAATTGCAAGTCACATAAAGCACCACCAAGAAATTTCAGCCTTTGGATAAGAATATTGATATTAACATATCATTGCAACTTAGTTAGCAATCTTATATATGGCCAGATGATTTTTAAGAAGAGTGTCAAAGCCATTCGCTAGGGAAAGCAGTCTTCTCAATAAATGCTGGTGAGAAAACTGGCTATCCACATGCAAAAGAATGAAGTTGGACACTTGCCTTATAGCATATATAATAATTAACTCATACATAATGTAAGAGCAAAAACTATAAAATTCCTATAAGAAAACATAGGGGAAAACCTTCATGACATTGAATTTGACAGTACTTCTTTTAGGTATTTTACTAAAAGCATAGACAACAAAAAATATGTAGATAAATTAGACTATATAAAAATTTAAAACTTCAGTAGATCAATGTCACAATCAACAGAATGAAAGGGCAACTCATGAAATAAGAGAAAATATTTGCAGAACAGGGATTAATATCCAAAATACATAAAACTCTCTTGCAACTCAACAGCATGGAAATAATCCAATTAGAAAATGCAATGTAGCCCGTCCCTGGTGGCACAAGCAGTAGGATGTCATTGCAAAAGTCTGGGACCATTTAGGAGACCTGGATTTAATTCCTGGACCAACCTAGACAGGGTATGTATGATATCACATGCCTATAATTCTAGATGACTGGGAGGCTGGGGCACAGAATAGTGACATGGTGAGACCCTATTTCTCTCTCTCTCCCTCTTCCCTCTCTTTTCCTCTCACTATCACAAAAAATTTTTAAAAAGAAGAAAATAAGAGACTTGAATAGACACTTCACCAACTAGACAAATGACCAACAAGCATGTGAAGAGATACTAAAAAACAATAATCATTAGAGAAATGCAAATCAAAACCACAATAAGATATTGCTTCATACCTATTAGGATGACTACTATCTCAAACACACACACACACACACACACACACACACACACGACAAAATAACAAGTGGTGGCAAGAATGTGAAGAAATTTTAACTTTTATACACGGTTGGTAGGAATAGCAAATATTTCAGCCACTGTGTCAGTTCCTCAAAAAATCACTGTATGATCCAGCAATTTAATTTCTGGTCATACATACCCCCAGGAAAAAAAAAAAAAAAAAAAAAAAAACCAGAAAAAAGGCCCCAAAAAAATTTTTTT
>NW_006203430.1:131358-146171 GCF_000334495.1 Tupaia belangeri chinensis | reverse complement strand
AATGTGTGGGCAACCAACCCCCCCCCCAAAAACAAAAAAAAAAAAAAAAAAAAAAAAAACCTGAAGAAAGGCCTCAAAGAGATTTTTGTACACCTATGTTCAAAGCAATATTGTCCACAGTAGCTAAAAGGTAGAAGCTGCCCAAGGGTCCATTAGTGAATGAATGGATAAACAAAATGTAGTTTATACATACCATGGAATATTATTCGGCTTAATAAGAAAGGAAGTTCTGAAACACATAACAATATAAATCAACCTAAGCAAGATAACTCAGTCAATAAAAGACAAATACTGTAGGATTCCACATATCTGAGCTATCTAGAGTACTCGAACTCCTAGAAACAGTAAGTAGAATGGTGGTTTCCAGAGAGCAGAGGAGAAGGACATGGAGGAGGAGTGGTTGCAGTTTAATTGACAGAGTTTCAGCTGCTAACATGGAAAAGTTTTGGAGATTGGTTGAACAACAATGTGAGCATACTTAACACTATTGAGCTGTAAACTTAAAAACAATTGAGTTGGATGTTGTGGCATGGACTTATAATCCCAGATACTTGGGTGACTGAAGCATGAGGATCACAAGTTCAAGGCCAGCCTGAGGAAACAAGTGAGACAGGTCTTAAAAAAATAATAATAAATAAATAAAGGCAGTTAAGATGGTACATTTTATATTATGTGCACTTCATCTCAATTCTAAAAGTCAACAAATAACTGTAAAAAGATTACGTCTTTTAGTATAAGCTTGGATTTGTGTTTGACTCAAATGTGTGATGTAGAACTATTGCTAAGGAAACCACTGTAATTAGATTTCATAACTCAGAAATGCCCAATAACCTATACTAAAGAATAAGGAAGAGAGAGACTGCCTTTTTACTTTCTTCGTGTGTGTCTAGAGAAAAACTAAGATTCCTTTCTGATGGGAAAACCAATTTTTGCTGTAGCTCTCCGGTATAGAAGAAAAACAAAGTCTGCATGCATTTCTGTCTCTTTTTCCACTTTTCTATGTGTAAAGAACAGCAGTAAAGCTAAGACCAAGAAAATAAAAATAACACACTGTCTTTCTATTCTGTTCACTACAACAGTATTTTTTCAACTGATAAAATGAGGGTGTTAACTGCAGGGCCAAGAATTCAAACCAAGTACTATATACATGGGAAAAAAAAAAAAAAACAAACTTGGGACTCGATTTTCAACAACAGTATTTCTCAAAGGTGATTGCCCAGGCCAGTAACATTGGCTTCACCTGGAATCTCATCAGAAACTCTGGGCAGGAGATTGGGGAGCAGCACTGAAGAAACCCTGCTGAAGTTTGAAAACTGTACATATGGATGCCATTATCACACGTGGAGTATGAGCCTGTGAAGGAGGAGGAGGGCAGTGTTTCAAACAAGAAAGCATGGGTAAAAGTTAAGCATTTACTTAGCCAGTAGGTGGAGTAGAGGTTAAGGTGCTGGATACCATATGTCCAGTTTCCCAGTTCAAGTCCCAGACCTTATGGCTTAAAAATCATACTGGGTACGTGTGTGTATGTGCCCAAAAATCCTGAGAGGAGAATGAAAATAATTAAAGGAAATAATAATTAAAGGAACTGAAAACTAGATGAATAGAAAATAGTTAGGTACATATATTTTCTTCCAAGTTTGTTTTCAAAGAGCATATAATCCAAATAAATGTGTTGCTGTTTTAACTAAAATGAAGTAATTTTTTATGAAAATTTTGAAAGAACTTTCTGAACACTAAGTTCATTGCAAAGGGCTCTGAAGTGTATTATTTCACTTAGTTGTCACAATAACCCTAAGAGATTGGCACTATTATTATCCCCATTCTGCACATGAGAAAACAGGTTTAAGAGGTTCAAGTGTCTTGCCTGTAGTCACACAGATGGAATAAGCTTGAATTCAAAACCAGGTCTATGTGAATGAAAGTTCGAGCTCGAACAGCATTTAGTCTCCTTTATTGGGTAGATCTTCCCGACCAACGAGCTTGAGGACAGCCTTAGTTCTTTGCGCAGAGTCATTGTGACTCATCTTGCTCCTTAACCACTCGAATACAATCTGACTCCACTTTCTGTGGATTTGCTACTGAAAATCAGTACCTCATGTTTCCCTCTTCTACTCAGGCTTATTCTGGTGGCAAATGAATTTTCCTTAAACATGACTTCTAACCTGTCAGAGCCCAGTCTGAAAGCTCCTTAACATCAGCCAACACCTCTCTCTCCTTTATGTTCTTCACTTGTCAGCTCTCAGGCTGCAGTAATGATTTTGCCTTCTGACTACAACCCTGGTGTGTTAATTTCATTCTCAAATATATCCTCTCTTCCTACACTGGCCAGCATCAGGAAATTTCTGTGGCTACCAAACCTCTGGGTTTTGAATCCTGTTGTCTTTGGAATGGAATATTCTCTGTCTCTTCTGCCCATTCAAAATAATGCCCCACATTGCCTCTTGGCTTGATCTCTTCTCTTTCTCTTCTCTTCTCTTCTCTTCTCTTCTCTTCTCTTCTCTTCTCTTCGTCACTAGGAGCTGACTGCAAACTATTAGTACTAACGAACAAGTTCAGGAAAGGAACAGGATATAAGATGAATATACTAAAATAAGTTACATTTCTTTTATTTTTTTTAACTTTCCCAGAAGACATGTTCATTCTCTGAAGAGAAAAAGTAAAGGGAAAGTGAGAAAGCACCATAAGTGGGCCATAGTCATGTTGCAATCTCCCTTCCCTACCCTTCCCCTCCCCTCTTCTCCTCTCCTCTTCTCTTCTCCTCTCCTCTCCTCTCCTCTTCTCTTCTCTTCTCTTCTCTTCTCTTCTCTTCTCTTCTCTTCTCTTTTCTCCTTTTCTCTTCTCTTCTCCTCTTCTCTTCTCTTCCTTCAGCTCCCACAGCCTGCTTCCATATTCTCTCAATCTCTCAACAAGATTCCCACCAGTAAAATATTGGTGCATACACATTTATAAACTATATAAATGTACTATCTTATGGGCACTGTAAGTGCACAATTTAAAATGTCACAAAAAATAGAAATTGAAAGTAGGTAGTAGATGAACATTGGTGATTCCATAATTTTCTTCCTTCTCCTTAAGGGAATGTCTTGTTGGTCCTTGGGTGCAAGCCCTCTGCTCACTGTGCAGTCCCCAGAACCTGACCACTCACTCGAGTTGTCATTTCATCTTATGCTGCCAACTTTCCTGTTCAGTTTGTCATGTGTCCCTTCTTTACCTTCTTTAAAAATGTATTGTATGTCCTTAAAGGGAATGTACTCTGTTTCCAGTGACCAAAATGGAGTACCAGATGGTAGGAATCCGATATGTCACTGATAGAATATCATTGATGTCTGCTGTACTTGGCCGACATGTGCAGCTTTTGCGGCTGCTGCTCTCGATGTAGCACAGCTTCTGCTTATTGTGTAAAACAGGATGGTAGGGGTTTAGGTTCATCTAACTTCAAAGGAAAGCCAGACGAGTTAATGTGTCCTGTGTCACTTGGCCAGTTCCTGTGAAACTGGGACTTTCCAAAAGAATAGTCTGACTTACAGTGTAAGAGAGAATAAAATATCTCAAGTCTTAGTGACCTAAGAATGGTGAGATTTATATTTCCTTACCCATCATCCCTGTCTCTTTCAGATTTTAAAGATTATTTCTTTTTGTGAATGGAGAGGGAAAACAAGAGAGAGAAGCATCTTCAACAGCGTCTCATGCTGAGATCTTTTCCCCAACCTTTGCAGCCAGCCAAGATCACAGGGTACTTGCTAGTACCTAATGTACACAAGTTTCCCTTGGAAACAAACCCCAGTATTCTATATGCCTCCAATATCATCTTCCCTTTGGCCTCCAGTGTTGCAGAGCTTTGCACTACCACTACACTGCTGTGACTATACCCTCCACCTCTTTTGAAATTTTAAAAAAATTGCCAGAGGGCACATGCCCTCACCAGATGAGAGAGAGAGAGAGAAAGCACCCTCCAATGGAGCATGGTCATGACACAATCCCTTCTCCTTCATCTCTACATCCAGTCAGGACCTTGAGCGTTCTCCCACACATGTCTGATGTGTTTTTCAAGTCTCCAGGGCAGGACTCAGTCTGTGGTCAGTCATGTTGGGATGTAGCTCCCTTAACTGGTAGGCTATGGGTCTGACTGCTCTGTCTCTCTTTAAACCCTGTACAGATGTTCCTGGATAACCATGAAGTAAGGTGGCATTCTCTGAAGCACCTAACAAAATGAAAGGCGACACTACGCACCCTGATCAACATCTAACACACAATGTCGTGTTTCAAAATCATCCCTTCTGTCTAATAAAAGTTTCAGTCAATTATTGTTCAGAACAATAATCTTGGTTAAGAAGTACAGAGAATTCTGTTTCTAAGGTGTGCTTTCTTCTTTATCTTGAATGTCATTTTCACATGTTTAAATGTACTTTTAGGTTATTAAGATTTCCTGAAACATGCCTCATTTCTTTCTGTTTTCTCCTCATGTTTTACACCTTTGTTAATAATCTGGGAGGTAGACAAGGTAGCACATAAGCGTAAGTTGCCAGTGCTGACAAATTAGATAGTTGCAAAGGATTCCAAGCAGAGAAGGAAATGGGTAAGAAATAAAAAGTTACACATTTCTTGATAAATAATGAGAAAATGTCTACCTGCTGCCATGAGTGACTCATCAGAAGCATTGACACCAAACTTAACATGCATTAATACTGGCCAGGGAGACAAAATTGATCACAAGACCTGTTTTCCATACTCCGTAGTGTAAAATGCCAGGGGAATTGCCCTGCTTCACTTTCAATGGGGGCAATGGATGTTTCTTTAGACCTCTTGGTGAAAGAATGTTACCAACCACTACTAAGGTCTTAAATATGGTTTTGGAAAGCAGAACTGGCCAGGAAGGAACCACTCTCCTGGCCCCTGGAAAACTGGTCTTGAAATGACTTAACTTGGCTTTATCCTCCTGTCCAGTTGTAATACAGGGCAGGGATCCTGGCTGCAACAGCAGGTACCTGAAGAACAAAGGGGTGGTCTCTAGTGGTCAATACCAAGTTGGCAGCAGGGTGGGCAGTGAAGTGCTGCCCTTAGACTTTGGAGGACTGTGGTGTGCGCAGTGCAGTCACTGTCATTAGCATTATCATGATGTGACCTTTTATTTCCTTCCCGTCTTCCTCGCTATAACTTATTAAGCAACTAGCATGTGCAGAAACTACTATCTCTACTCATTGTAATCACTGGGAGAAGCAGGCAATAGAATATAATGTCCCAGAGAAGAAAATGTGTTCAGAGGGATTAAGTCACTTGCCTAGATTCACATAGTAAGTGGAAGTAATGACAGCCTGACTTCTAAACTCAGCTTTTTCCACTTCACTATGCTATTTTCTTTCATCTTTTTTAAGAGATATTTTTGCTATAGGGTACATGCTCTCACCAGAGAGACAGAGAGATAGAAAGATAGAAATTGTGAAATCATCCCTCAAGGGTGGAAGAATGGCCATGCCACAATCCCGTCTCCTCTGTTCTCCTCTCAGGATTTTGGCCATGCATGCATATGTGCCCAGCATGAATTTCAAAACTCCAGGTCCGGTACTTGCACCACAGTCAACCATGTGGGAGTGAGTCCAGCAATGTAACCATTACATCACCTGCCAGTCACTATTGCCCACATTACTGAACAGCTACTTAATTTTATGTGCTCATTGTCCTTAAATAAAGACCTAAGACCCAATCCACAGCCTAGTGATTAAAAAAGTTGGATCCCATAGGGCCAACTGCAGTTTGAATTTTGGCTCTGGGAGTTTGAAAAATGTGTCAGGTGGGACGAGTCAGTGGCATGGTGGTTAAGGCAGCTGGATCCCATATGGCTGACTATACAGTGTGAGTCTCAGACCTGGCAGCTTAAAAACAGGGTTAGGCATATGTGTATGCTTGCCCAAAGCAAGCATACATGCCCTCTGGCAAATTTTTAAAATTAAAAAAAAAAAAAAAGACAAAGAAAAATGTGTCAAGTGCATCTGAGAGCATGCCCCAAATCCCATCTGATGGAGAAATGGAGAGAAGAGATCGTGGTATGACCACACCCCATCAGAGTGCTTTATCTCATTCATCTTTGTGTCTCTCTTGCAAATATGTGTCCCTTAACAATTAAAAAAAATGCACCTGTGTCCCCTCACATGCTGGTTGAATCCCTCAAAATCCTAAGTCCACTTTTCCTTTTTGCTCTTGTTGTTTTCTTAAAATATCATCAATCCAGCTCTCACATTTCCCTGCAGAATTACTATAAAGGAGGGAAATGTTTTTTTTTCCTTATTCTTACGCCTTTTTAAAATTTCATTAATGATAGAGAGCACATGCATGACAGAGAGACAGAGAGAGAACCCTTGACAGGGTCTCATCTCATCAGTTTCCTTTTCCCAGTCCTCCAGATGGTCAGGATCTTGGGCACACACATGAAGCCAGCCAGTTTTCAGACTGACCTGGGGATCTGAACCCACAGTCAGCGATGTGACCTCTGGCACTGTGTTTAGCACACTGTGGAATGCACAGCCTCTTTTGATTACATGTCAAACGCGGGGCTCCACTACCCACAAAGTTCATTCACCAAGCTTCAGTACAATGATAAAAACATGAAGTTTCATTTTACATACATTTTTGGCTCTTATTTCTATGGCACGCTTTTCTAACTGCAACTAAAGAAGCTACTTTTGACAGAGGACTAATTTTGTGAGGTGTGGGTGGTGGGAAAATATAGACAGTCTAACTCTGAAAATATCTTAAGGAGAAAAAACAGCTTCCTTTTCTAAGCACCTTTCCCACCTACACTTCAAGTCAAGGAGAATATTAGCAAATATCTTTTCCTAAAATACATCCTTTGGATTCTATAAGATTATAATGTTCCAAAGAGTGTGAAGAGCTAATATTTAAAAAATTAGGATTTATCCTAGAAAAGTGGTTCTCAAAGTGTGGTCCTGGGAACCCTGGACAATAGCTAAGACTCTCAGAAGTCTGCAAAGTTAAAACTACTTTCACAGTGAACTTAAGACGTTGCTACCTTTTTATTTTCTCACGTGGAGTTTCCAGAGGATACACAACATGGAATGATGTCATTGTTCTGACAATGTATTCTATTTTAAAATTTCTTACTTTTTTTCTCTAAAATAAATATTGATATAATCCACACATGCAGAAGCTTTTTTGGAGTCCCCAATAATTTGGGGGAGTATGTTAGTCCATTAGGGCTGTTGATGGTGGCTTATAAAGTACAAACATGTATTTCTTACAGTTCTGGAGACTGAGCAGTTCAAAGTCAAGGCAAAGCAGATTCAGCATTTGGTGAGGGACTGATCTTTGCAGATGGCACCTTTTACACATCCTCACATGGCAGAAGGAGTAAACAAACTTTTTGGAGCCTCTTTCCTAGGGGCACTAATTTTATTCATGAGGGCTCTGCTCCTGAGTTCTCATCCTCCCCTCAGAGGCCCCATCTCCTAATACTATTACCTTGAGGGTTAGGATTTCAACATATAAATTTGGAGTTGGGGGGACAACCATAGTGGAGTGTAAAAAGAGCATGAAAACAAAAGATTGAGAGTCACTTTTCCAAGATATACTTGCTTATTTGAAATTACTGTCTTGTAAAATGTCCATAAAGGAGGCACCATGTCACCAGGACGGTGGTGACAACGAACATAACAAGAGGGGAAACAGTGTATGTTCCAATATTTCCATAGACTCTTCTGAGCACATCTAGCTCAGGCACACATCTGGCAAGTTGTCTGCACACATGACTACAAACTAAAGGAATGGAAACAAGAGAGCAACGGTCTGCTCATGATTTGAACATTCACTCAGTGTTGAAATGAAAATTGGTCTCCACACATGCTGGCTTTCTGGTCCAGTTCATTTGACCACACAGAAATACCTGGAGAGCCATCAGAAACGCTGGGTGAATCTACATGTCTGTCTGTGCTCGTTGAAGAGCATAGAAAGGAAATCAGAGACAAATGCTGGGTCTGCCTGACAGTGGTTCCTCTTTGTGTCTAAATGACAGATGTGTGGGCATGATAGCTTTATAGAAAGCTCACCTGTACAAAGGTACTCTTAGAACAAGTGGTTGAGTTCAGCCTCTGAGAAATTGCCTCATTGCATTTCTTACAAAAGCTGTCTGATTGGTTATTCTGAGTATAATCAAGCACAACAATACCATGTTTGGTGGTTATGTTTGCACCCAAAGATGCAATTATTTGATAAGAAGTAGCCCTGATGTCCACTGCTTTAGAACTTTGGGACATTAAGAGAAGAATGAAGTATCCACTTTTAAGGGTCAAGTTCTGAAAAAACTACCTCTTGGTGTGGACCTGTGTATTTAATGCTAGTAACATTCCTACAAAGCTCTACATTTCTAAGTACAGCTAGAATAACTCAAAATCATTCCAAACAATCATTCCAGACAAGATCAGAAAGGACTCTATGTGGAATGAAATTTCAGGTCACCAGAAATTCCAGATCCTTCTGATGAGCTGTGTGTTCTCAATCACTGCTAAAGAGAGAAGGGCGCCCAAAGAAAAGAATCCATTCTCGTGATCTATCCACTGCTTAATTCAGAAAGGTTCAAGCAATGGTTGGACAGCAGTGTGAATTGTTCTTAATGCCAATGAGAGATGTTCACTTAGAATGGTTTAAATGGTGAATTTTATGCTGTGTCGATTACACCACAGTTTTTAAAGGGGAAGGGATGCTCAAACTTGGCAAAAGAAAGCTACTCCAACTCTCCTCTAAGCTGCCCAAATCAAGATAATGTCCAGAGTTAGACAGGTAGAATGTGCCAAACTACTTTTGATATGGCCTGTCTCAGCAAGCTGGAATCTATGCTTCAGTAGCACAATGAATATACATCTGTACTTCGAACACAAAGGTTATTTTAATCACTGTATCTATAGATGTTGTAAAAATGATCAAATTATAAAGGACAGACTTTTGTACCCTGGACTGCCCTTGATTTACTGGGGAGCGATTTGCACAACTCAACAATTTGTAAGGCTAATACTTAGCTTCCCTATTTGCAACACTGGTGTGGCTGTTTGGACTGTTTGGACTCATAACTAGATCCTACTTGCAGAGTTAGTATCTCAGCATGTGAGCCCTTGAGAAATACGACATAAGAATTAGGGCTATGCTTTTATTTGTTTCTTTGTTTGTTTTTAGTATAAAGTATACTAAAAGTACAAGAACTTCACTATATGTATTCACTGAAAATATGTTACCACACTGAGTATACAGTAAGATTCTATTTTATATCAAAAAATATATATTACTTACATGATCAGGAAAATCATATGTTTTTCTATGTTAAAATGCATCATGACTTTCCTGACAACCCAATATGTAAGCATGAGATTGTTAACATTTTAAGACAAGTAAATTTGATAGTGGGAAAATCTGGGGGTGGGACTACAGGAAGCCTTGGAAAAATATGTAGGTTGATTTTAAATGAGAAATGGAGCTTAAATAGCAAATAAAATGGTCTTTAATATAAAATGGTTCTATACATCTAAATTTAGTCAGCCAAGGATAAACTAGCCAACAACTCAGGATATTAATTATGCTCCAGTCTTCTAACCAAAATAGGTATAGGTTCGATTCACTAAATTAAGGTATGATTTTATATACAAAAGCCTTTTCAAAAGTCGGTAACATAGGCAACAAACTCATGCTCTCAGAGAAATTGAGAACTATTAGTGTTATAAAACATGGGTTATTTTTCTTAAATGTGTAGTATGAGGCCTACATACACATATGTATACTTTCTATTGAAAAAAAAAAAAAAGTGACAACAACCACAACAAAAACAGAACAACCATCCAGGATAGGGAGTACTAGCATTAAAAAAAAAAAATACATGATTATTTTGCCCAATTCAATTACATGTCCAGATTGTGGCTGTCTGTATAGTATTAGAAAAGTCACTCAACATTACAGGCTGCCTTGGCATAAGATCCTGATGATTTTTCTAAACTCTGTAAACCATAAAATGACAAAGAAGTTGATTATTATCTACTGAAGATAACTTCATAGTATTGTCAACTGGACTAGTGAGAAATGTGCACATATTGGAATATTCACTTTGGAAGCTAAGTAACATGTGATTGAAATGTATAAAAGAAATTGAAATAAAAATAAATAAATTTTTTAAATGATGAATATCTTATAATGAATAATGAGTTAGTTATAGAAAATAACCACAGAGATGCACTGAGTTTAAAAGAACATGTCGCATCAAGTGCGTGTGCATGCATGCCCCAAATCCCTACAGGATGGAGAAATGGAGAAGAAGAGATTGTGGCATGCCCATGCTCTATCTTGGGTTGCTTTCTCCCTCTCCCTTGCTCTGTGTATCTCTGTCTCTTTCTCTGCAAATGCATGTGTCTTTGGTAAATTAAAAAAAAATGTTGCAACAGTACAGAGGAAAAGTTTCGATACAAACAAAGTTTATTTGTCATTGTTCTCTCATTTCAAGCAAGAGAGTTATTCGTTTAAAGAAAAGGGTGATGAAAATATAAGTAACTAATAATCCTTGAGGCAGTTTTTCTAACTGCAGTTAAGAAGCTAAAAACACTTCCATTGATTTTTTGAGGAGTAATGGTCCTGATAAATCTATTCTGATGATAATAAAAATTATCTTAAAAAAGAACAAAATATATTTTCTCTCTTTATTAATTATCAAAGAGTTTCCAAAGCCCTTTTATAATTTTTCCATCAAAAGAAGTGCTAAATTTGGGATCCTGTGTGAGCTATCATGTTAGTCCTGGATTGTAATGGAAAGGCAAAAAAAGTGTCAAAAAATTCATTATAACTATGAATTGATATATATTACAGATCACACATTTCTGGTGTTGTTATATCATTCTCTCTTTCTTTACATTTATTTATTTATTTATCCATTAGAGGAAGAGAGAGAAAGAAAATGAGACAGGTATCCTCAACAGAGTCTTCGCCATGCCATCCACCCTCCCAGCTTCTGCCATCTAGATTATGAGCATACACCAGCACATCAGGCATGTACGGGGAGACCTGGGGATGCAAACTGAGGACCTTCCCGTGTGGGAAGTTGTGTTACTTCTGTACACCATCTGACTCCATGTTTGTCATAACTTTCTCTTTTTTAAAAAATACTTTTAAAAATTATTTTATTTAACTTTATTTATTATTTATTCATTTGTTTATTTAAATTTGACCAGAAAGGGACAGGGTGTGAGAGTGTGAGAGAAAGAGAGAGAAAGTGAGAAAGCAAGCCGCCAGGTCCAGGACTTGAACCACAGTTGGCCATGTGGGAATCCAGCACCTTTAACCACCATGCCACCTGCTGGCCCCTGTCATAACTTTCTTGATGAGAAAGTTGTAATTCTTAACTACTTATGTAAGCCATGACTATTTTACTTTCTCTAAATCAAATTATATCATTTGTTAGAGAGTTTTGGGGGTTTTTCACTATAGGGTACACATGCTCCAGAGAGACAGAGAGACAAAGTGAGAAATCATCCAGGCAGAGAGGGGCGGTGGGGCGGTGATGACCATGCTGCAATCGTTTCTCCTCCATTCTCCTCTTGGGATTTTGAGCACACATGCCACATCCAGCATGAATTTTAAGCCTCCAGGTCCAGGACTTGAACCATGGTCTACTACATGGGAATCCAGCAATGTAACCATTATGTAACCTGCTGGATCCTGATTATATCACTTAAATAAAGAAAGACTTATTTTAAAAATGTGAAAATACACAAGCAAAGTAGTATGAATTCATTCTTCTTTTTTTTTTTTAAGAGAACTTTGCTATGGGGTATATGCACTCACCAGAGACACAGAGAAAGAGAGACAGAAAGCGAGAAATCAACCCCCAGGGAGGATGACCACACTGCAATCCCTTCTCCTCTATTCTTCTCCTGGGATCTTGGACACACACGCACATGAGCCCAGTGTGAGTTTGAAGCTGCCAGGTCCGGGACTCAAACCACGGTCAACCATGTGGGAGTCCAGCAACATAACCATTGTGTTGTCTGCTGGTCCCCATATCGATTCATTCTTTTGATCAAAAAAAATTATTCATTGAAAGAATGCCTGCTAAAAATAATATTAATAGTGTTTACCATGTGTCCAGAATTTCCCTAAGGGCTCTACACTTTAAGTGAAGCATCATACATTCCAACAGTGGAAGGAGTCTATCATTATCCCCACTTGACAGAAAAGGAGGTCCAATAGCATAAGTACTTCTGTGGCCTCTCATCCTGATAAGGAAATTGGCATGAAGATGTATTGGGTCACCTCCCCCATCTGGAATTCAATCCAGACAGTCTGGACTTTAGGGCTGGTGTGATCAACCATGACATAGCGCCTTCTTTCCCAGTGCGAGGTAATCTACCTGCTGTAAATAAAAACTAGAACAAACCCTCACAGTCCCTGTCACCATGAAACTTACAGCCCTTTTGGGATTTGTCCTACATCAGCCAATCCTGAATGATCAGGGCTGGGTGGGAAGAATATACAGAAACTTATACGGAACCTAATTTGAGTGGAAAGGTATTAGGAGAAAGTGATCCAGTCCTGTGAAAGTGAGTCTTCGCCTGGGTCTTGAGGAATGAAATAGGCCTGAGCAAGATGAAGAGGAAAAAAAGAAGAAGAATCCAGTCAGGTGAAGCAGCCTCTGAGAAGACCTCCAAGTCAGAAAGAGCTCTTTACAATCATGGAACTCATGGAACTCAAAGTAGGCCATGCTGGGGGCCAGGTGTGGGAGAATATAGAGCTGCTAGGTAGGCAGGTGGCAATCCCCGACTCTCTATTTGGCATTTAGAGAGTTTATCTCAGGTGTACTTGAAGAAGTCATTGGAAAGTATAGAGCAAAGGTGAGACCTCCCTAACTGGAATGTGGAAAATGAGCTGGAGGGCAGCCGTGTAGAACAGGCAAAAGAAGACAAAGGTCTGGAAGCAGATCTGGCCTAGCCAGCCAGACGAGGCTCCGTGTGACTCAAAACCGCACAGGAATCTTTGCTTTGTGCACTCATAGAACAACACCAGAAGAAATGTTCTTTCCTTTCGGATGTAAAATTCTGAATTTTCTTTTTAAAATATGCATTGTCTTTTTTATTAATCAATGAGAAGTGAAATATGAGAACAGTAACACGTTTGTTTAAACTCTGATGACTGGACAACTCTCTGGAGCAAATCCCTCCCTTGAAAATGTCTCTTACACAGTATATATTAAGGAACTACTCATTGTCCAGTTTCTTACAGTACCAAAGAAATTATTTATGTTTCTGGGATCCCAACATGATACCTGTGTACAGACCTTTGTCCAATCCCTTCTCACAACATCTCAGGTCTGGCCAAGTTGTGCATCTGCTCCAGGCCCTGTGGATAATCCTACCACCCACAGATAATGGCATCAAGCTGAGTAAAACAAGATCGTAAAAGAGTTAGGCCAGAGACCAGAGGTTGACAAAGGTTAGGACCACATAGTCTAGATTACAAAATTCGGTCACTATCAACATCGGCCCATCATTTGCCTTGACCTGAACTAGCCCCAAGCAATTTCATGAGAGTATTATAAAGATGCACTAACGGGGTAATGATTCAATCCCTGGAATAGCCATTTTACATCTCCAAATGCCTGTTCAACCAGAAAGGCCTTTCTCTGGTTCTGTCTGTGTTGACAAATTTTTTTCTCTTCTCTCTGTTCCCTAAACATAACATTAGTGAAAGGGTATTTCTGCTACCATAAATAAACTCAGAGGTCACCAGCTAGGATGGAGTTCTTGAAAGCAATCAAACTGAAGGCCTCACAAGGCACAATCAGCTGCTTTGGGATTTTGATGTAATCTCAACATAGAGATGCGTGACTTTAAAGCCTGCAGCACTGTAGTGAGTACTGGGATCCAGACAGTTGTCTGCCTGGTACCAGACAGCTTCACGCCTGCAGGGATGTGTTTTCTTTGGGGGTGGGGGTGCAGGCAGGGCTTTCCAAATTTCTGAGAAACAGCCCTTTAGGTTAACAGTGATCCTGCACCTAAACCCTGAGTATAATAAAAGATATACCCATCACCCATCACGTTAACAAAAATGAAGGCCGTTTATTGACTAATAGAATTCAAATTAATTGGAGAACATCATTACCTTCAGAAACTGGGCTTCTGATACTACTTTTCAGCCTGTGGCCTGGTGGTTAAGACAACCAGATCTCACATGGTCTTGTAGGTCATTCAAGTCCTGGACCCAGCATCTTGAAAAACATGCAGGGTTCCTGTGTGTGTGTGCTCAAAATCCCAAAGGGAGATGGGGAAGAAGGGAAGACTGAACTGGTAATAGTCTTTAGGAGAGTGAGGAAGGGCTGGCTCAGGGAACCAGTTAGGACCCAATAGTGAGGCAAGAACAAGGGCAATCTTGGTGGACATGGTGAGAAAGTATTGAATTCTGGACCTCTTGGAAGGTAGAGCAAACAGAATTTGCTGCACGCCCCGTGGGAGGTGGTTTCTCCCTATCCCTCTCCCTTTCCCTTTTAGTCTCTTGCCAGCAAGTGCACACATCCTCTGGCAAATGAGAAAGAAGAAAAGAAAAGGAAAGAAAAGAAAAGAAAAGAAAAGAAAAGAAAAGAAGAAAAGAAAAGAAATATAGTGATAATTTCTAGTTAAAAAATTAACTAAATGTCAGCTAACAGAAATAAATATCACTAACCAACTGCAATACATGAGTCTTCATGATAGAGAGAATGAAAGTAATTTTAAAAGATCAAGAATGGTCTAGCCACAGTGGCACATAAGTAACACCACAAGCTGCAAAGCTGCCATTGGAAG
>NW_006203430.1:93993-131336 GCF_000334495.1 Tupaia belangeri chinensis | reverse complement strand
GTTCCTTGGTCGACCTGGACACACTGGCTGTGCACATGTGTGCCTATGATCCTGGCTAACTGGAAGGCTGGGGACGGGTGGTGGATCAGGATATGTGAAGCACCCCTGCTTTGGGTACTTGTCTCTCTCTCTCTCATGAAATAAATAAATAAATAAACTTCAAAAATAAAAGAGTAAAAATAAAATGGAGGTTACCCACTCAGTCTTGCTGCCAGCATTGGTTAAGGGGATACAGATATCAACAGCTGCCAACTTTAAATCAGTCTTACACTTCGAAAACTTCTTGCTTTGTAAAATTCAGCAAAGAATTTGCTTTTCAGATAATTAACTTCAACTTTTCCTGCTGAGTTTGCACGCGTTCCCCCAGATCAGAAAATAACCTCACCAGTTTCTGTCTCCTGGAGTGCTCTTTTCCCAGGCTGGCATGCATCAAGCAAAGAACAAGGAAACGTCAAGCGCTAAATCTTTACAATGACTTTATGATCTGCAGTTATGTGGAAGGTTTATTGATCTGTCTGCTGTTTCATATTTTGCTGTAAAGGGCAGAGCTTACTCTGGAACATTCTGGTATCAGCAACTTGGTTTAATTTTTTTTAAATGGAATTTAGAGATAATTTTCCAAAAAATCATTCTAGGCCTAGTTTATGTCATACTGAGTCCAACAAGTACTGGAGTACAGAGGACTCAATAGTTTCAAATAGTGGAGTAGGACTTTAGTTAGTGAGGAGAAAAGAGAATAGGAGCAGAGAGCAGCTACCATAGCTACAAAAGAAGAAGAAGGAGGAGGAGGAGGAGGAGGAAGAGGAGGAGGAGGAGGAGGAGGAGGAGGAGGAGGAGGCGGAGGAGGAGAAGGAGGAGAAAAGGACAGGCCGCACATTAACAGCATTTTAAAACTTCTGCCATTATTCAGAGAGCTTAAGCCAAGACCATATAGCTAGGGAAGAAATAACACTCAAGAAGACCTTAGAAGGCATTCCAAGAAATTATAACTTTACTTGGATTTTTGCTTACCATATTGAAGTTTTCTGCAGAAGAAGAACAGCATCAGGAAGAAAAGATTTATGCCCCAAAGGCAGTGTGCCTGGGTTGAGCATTAATAAACACAGGCCGCCAGTTCTGGGTTTGGCCAGCCATTGTGTTAGCAGTGATGGCTCCTTTGAGAAAACACGCAAAGGTCTTCCTTTCAAAAGATGCTTAATGCATAAACCATATAGCTACTTCTTTCAGAGTCCAAAACTCATTTTGAAGGCTACACACTAATGAGATAAATCTAAGAGAAATAACTCTCTTTCCAACCATCTCAATCTCCCATTAAGGATGTGCTGATAACCTTTAAAAGTTCTAGTACCTAAAATTTCTATCAGAGCTGTATTTTCCATTCAACTCACTAAGCTTTATTGAGATACCTATTGGTATATTGAGGGAGGGATTTATAGAAAATAGAAATAACTGTTTTTTGCAATTCCAAACATAAATCACATTATCTTATGTGTTATCACCAAGCACAGTCATTAAATAATTGCAGGACTGACTTCAGTGAAACTTGCTTTCTAAACAGTTTTCAGATGTGCTCTGGGAGTCTTCTAAAGTATGCAGAATAAGGTACATTAAAAATTTGATGACTAATCGACACTGAAAATTTGTCCAATGTATATACGTTTCTATTTCATTTTGCATAAATGATTTTCAAGGACTTTTGATTTAGAAGGATCAAATTGAACTTTAATAATACAGCAGAGCTTTATTTCTCTTGTGGGCTTAGTGACTACCTTATAAGAAAGAAAGTACTACATTTGAAATATCCTGAACTCCTTTAATGAATTCTTTTGTTTTAAGAGACCTGTTTTCATAAGAGAAAACTACGTCTAAAAGCCTTAAAAATTTTTTTTTAGTGAGACAGAGATTTTTGCTATAAGGCGTGTGCACTCACCAGAGAGACAGAAAGCAAGAAATCACCCTGTAGGGGGATGGCCATGCCACAATCCCATCTCCTCCATTCTCCTCTCGATATTTTGGCCATGAATGCACATGTGCCCGACATTAGTTTCAAGCTGCTGGGTCAGAGATTTGAACCATGGTTGACCATGTGGAAGCCCAGCACCTTAATCACTGCACTACCTGCTGACCCTCTCAAAAATATTTTTTTTAAGTTTATTTATTTATTCCACAAGAGAGAGAAAGACAGAGGCACCCCCAATGGGGTCCTCATACCATGATCCCCCTTTAATCTCAGCCAGCCCAAATCACAGTCATGTGCACATTTGTCTGGTGTGTTAGGGACACCTCTCAGGAGGTGAACCCAGGACCTTCCACATGTGGATCCATTTGTGTTACCTCTGTACTATTGTCTAGCCCATGTCTAAAGTCTTTCACAGAATCCATGATTTTAGTGACTATGCTTGAAAATATGTTTTAAATTCTTAATTTTAATGCTTAATAGTATATAATTTAGTTGTTTGGTCTGGTAAGTGGTCAATTGATATCTAACAGCATCCTGCTTAGATTTTACTTGTCGAACACATAGTCTCTTTCTACCTTTACATTTTTGACAACCTTTTACTACACTCTGTCTTTAAACGCGTATAGGATTCCTCTCTATGAAACCTTTCAAGTTAACACCACTTGGCTTCAATCCTTCAAGTCGCATTGGCAATCACTTAGCTTGCACATATATCTATTAGTTCTAAATGTTGTTATGTGTTTCTGTAATTGCATCTATTCGTGTAACCAATAATTTATTGATAGTCTATTGTACACCAGGCTAGTTAACCTAGGGATTTAGCAGAAAAAAAAAAAAAGAAACAAACAAACAAACAAGACTAAAATCTCCCTCTATGGAGCTTTCATAGAGGGCATAGACAGGGCAAGAAAGGGGAAGACTGCAGACCACAGCTAAATAAGAACAATATGTAATACATTCATTTGTGATTTGCACTGTAGAACAATGTCAAGCAGGAAAAGTTAAAAGGAAGGAGTGTAATTTTTTTAATCTTTTTAAAATAAGTATTTAATTTTTTATTTATTCATTCATTTATTTTAATTTGAGCAGAGAGAGATACACACACAGAGAGAGAGAGAGGGAAAGTGAGAAAGCAAGCCACCAGGTCCGGTATTCAAACTGGGGTTGGCCATGTGGGAGTGTTCAGCGCCTTAACCACCACGCCACCTGCTGGTCCCAGAAGGAGTGTAATTTTAAATAGGGTGTACTGGAAAGATTTCCATGAGGAAGATATGTTTGAGTAAAGACCTGGAGGTGGGAAAAAAAAAAAAAAGTACTAATAGAACTACCTTGAAAGCGTGTCCCAGGTAGGAGAAGCTTGTAGCTAGTATGCTCTAAGAGGAGACACAGGTGGAGAGCAGAAGAAGCAAGCTAAAGAGGGGCTGAGACAAGGAATTGATCTACTGGAATTGAGGCTTTTTATTTGGAGGAGGAAGTCATTGAGCAAGGAAGTGAAACGATATATTTTAAATCTATTCTGTAGGCTGCTGGGCTAATAATAGTCTTCAGGGAAGTAGGGAAGGACTGAAACAAGGGACAAGTTAGGAGCCAAGAGGCAAAACAAGAGCTGAGCTTGACCTGAATAAGTGCAGTCATGATAGAAATGGTGAGAAGAAACTGAATTGGGGAGTTTCGGGAAGGTAAAGCACATAGATTTGGTACCAATTTGTTTTGGGATATGAGAGAAAGAGCATTATCAAAGATGACTTCAGGAGTTTGACCTGAACCACTGCGAGAGCAGAAGTCATTTCACTGACCAGGTGTGGTTAGGAGCTGAGGAGGCAGCAGCAGGACCAGAACCCAGGAGAGGGTGGAAGAGGCTATGCTGGAGCCATGGCCCCAGGAGATGGGAGGGCCAAGGAGATGGCTGATGGTCAGATTGTTACATGAGGTCAGATGGAGAAAATAAATCAATAGACTGGAGATAATGGGAGTCAGGTTTCTCTTTGACAGAGAGTAAATTTACGAATACGGAAAGGAAAAAAGAATCCTGATGTGTTAGCTTAGAATTGGAGGTATTGATGTGAACTCATGATAGAGAGATAGGTACAGATACATAGACAAAGGTATATATTTATAGGTGATAAAGATACAAAGACATAGATACTCACACATATAAATATAAACGTAAATGAAGGCCTAAAGGTGATGACATGCCGGTAGCAGTCAGCACATTTGGTACTCAGATCTTGTTACTAAGTGCCATCCTCCACTAAAAGGATCCATGGTTTCTTGGGGTGTGGATTAGGGAAAGTACAAAAGGAACCTGGAATCAGAAAGGGGGAGGGTGCTCAAAGAACCGTGGGGGCATCTCAGAGAGAGCTGAGACTCAGAGATACACACTGGAAAATCTGGGAGAATGTGGGCATCAAAATAAATAAAATAATAGAATACAATCCACTAAATGGAATCAAAATTCAAAAGCCTATACTATAGTAAGTAACAGTGGGAAATGGAAAGATTTTTTTATAGAGAAATGCCAACTAATAAATGGGAAAAAAAAGATGCGAATGAGAAATTATTATTTGGGAACCATCAGGGCAGAATTTGATTCAGACAGGAATCATCAGTGTTTACCAAGATTGGCTGAGGAAGGTTCGATGAGGAACAGAACACTGGCATACCCTCAGAGGATATCCTACAAAATGCTTATTGATTATAAAAGGGAAAATGATAACTTTACAATGGAGAATCCCTGAATCCATCAATCCAGATGATCTAGGTTGCCCTCACAATGGTAGGATGGTGCCTTTTAATGCAATACAACACCAGGACAGTGTTATTTTTCTGATACTCCTGACAAGCATGTATGGCCTGGGTGGAGCGTGAAGAGATTTAAGATGGATCCAAGTTGAAAAATAGGTTACAGAATGAAAGGCATATGCTATTTATTTGTTTATTGCCGAAAGGTCTGTGTGTTCACTAGTGAAAGAGGAAGAGCGAGAGAGAGCAACCCTCTCCTCCAATGGGCATAGTTACACTGCGTTCCCTTTCTTATTACGATTTTGAGCACATATGCACACAAATACCTGATGTGGTTTTTTTAAGTCACTGGGATCAGGATTCAAACTGCAGCTGACTATATGAGACCTGACTCCCTTAACTGCTATCTGATGGGACTAGCCCAGCATATCTTTTCGAAGTCATCAAGGTCATGAGAGACAGGGAAAAGACTGAAGTTATGAAAGATGGGGAAACACTGAAAAACTTTACAGATTAAAGGAGAATAAAGAGACATGCTTGTTCAATATAATGTGTGATCCTGCACCAAAAAGGAAAAAGAGAAATTTGGGGGACAATTGTGAAATTTGAATGAAGTCTATGGATTGACTGATGGTGTCTCAATGTCATCTTGTGCTTCTGGAGGAGAGAATAGTGTTTTTGGGAAAAATAAACTTAAGAGTGATGGAGTACTTAGTATTTGCTCTTAAGTGGTTCAGAAAAAATATTGATAATAAGTATATATTTAGAAAAAAAATATTGGTAATAAGCATCTATCTATCTTTCTACCTAAAAGTATATTCAATGCATAACGATAACAATTGGGAAAACCAAGGGACAAAGATAGGACTTTTTGCACTACTTTTATCTGTTTCTGTAAGTTTGAAATGATTTCAAGATAAATTATTTCAAAATAAGAGGAGCTTTATTGCTCATTTAGTATAATCATATCCTTTTACAGGAAAGGGAGCATTGAAGAACAAAATTAGGACCCTCTCATAAAGTTATAAAGAAACAGTAACATATAAAAAAGATTTATGGCTTAGTTATCTGGCAACTCGCTCAATACCAAAACTGTGATTGCCCATTCACGAAGCATATGAAAGTGCAGGCTAATTAACAGCAGCACATCAAACAAAGGTGTTTTGCTGGGAAGATTGGGCTGGAGCATTGTGTTCATATTTTTAAAAAATCAGAAGCAATTTGGAAAGCAAGAGACAGTGAAAGATTGTGAAAGCAATTATGTGGGAAGAGGCCCAAAGGACAGGGCATGTTTAGCCACAACCATAGTAGTCACATGGAGCATCAGCTTTTTGTCTTTACAATTTGGAATGCTTGCTTGGGAAACGGCTTGCACATTCAGATGACCACCATAGACAGGGACAGAACCAACTAGTAAGAAAAGTAGTGAAACACATTTCACCTTCAACCAAGAAAGAGGATATGAACTATCCCTAGGTAATGATTCTCATCACACAAATGCATAGGCAGGATGGGCACTTAATAAAATTAATCTACAGGTAATAAATATCATAAGTTATAGGTGACCATTAAGCCCTCTCTAAATACAGTTTACTGTAATAGCTATTTATTGAATGCTTTCCACTTGCAAGTTTTGAAACTGTACTATTAAAGTTACCCCTTACCTCATTCAGGTAGGTACCCTGATCTTGTTTTCACAAATAAAGAAAAATGAGGAAGACACAGCCTCATGGATTCTGCAAACTAGCCATTTTTGGGAAACAGAAATCAAGACTTACCACTGATAATTCGGCCTCCAGCACACAAAACTCGCGTGGAGAGGGAAAGGCAACAGGCCTTCTTGAAGACACAGCCTCATGGATTCTGCAAACTAGCCATTTTGGGGAAACAGAAATCAAGACTTCCCACTGATAATTTGGCCTCCAGCATACAAAACAAATAAAGAAAAATGAATCTTAATGTGTCCTGCACACAAATCTAGCAAAGCACAGGTGTTAGAGGATTCAGTGCCATGTCTGCTGGCTCCAGAAACCATTCTAGTTCTGGGCTCCTGCATGTACTGCCTCTAAATTTCAGCAATTCTCTTTTTTCTTCCTCCTTTAGCATCTTGAGCCATTTAAAGCTCCAGTGTCCACTGTCAACAGACTCTCCCGTTATCTCTCCCAGTTCTCGTTCCTCTCTTTTTTCCTACATCACAGTTTCTCATTCATGTGCGTCTCTAAGTTCCTTCTTAACTATAAGGAAAATTGTCTCCAACGAGCACTTTCTGTCACTCTTTTGTTCCCAAAAAGAAATGTCTCTTGTCAAGGTGTGCCTCACTTGGCTATCAACACATACGAAAAGCAATCATGACTACCTTCACCTCCTCACCTCCCACCTTCATTATCATCAGGCATACCTCCAGCTACTGAGTCAATCTTGACTTAAACTTGAGCAAGCCACGCACCTTCACTCTACTCAGTTTCACCAAATCCAGATCAAAGTGCAATTCATTAAGCAAGCACTTAATCCGAAGTATTGAAATACCTCTTTGTGAATACTTTGCCATTGGATTGCACTATTCAAATCCTGCGGAGTTTCAAGCAGGAGTTCCAAAGCCTGTGGAGTTTCAAACATAGAGTAATAGCTTGCCTGTTCTAAAGAGAAAAGCTATGGGAAGCACTTGGCTACAGGGGAAAAAGTTGCTATTCACTTCCAAAGTGGATCCAAGATGACAGGGTCTCATGAAACAAAATCTTTGCCTTAAAATGCAAGGAACTGGTGTGATAAAGTGACATTTCAAGTTACTTAACAATGGTTGACAGGGAGTAGCTTCTTGACTGGCGCCAATATGCCCTTGAAAAGAGCCACCTTCTGATTTCCTTCAGTAAAGCCTCTTTCTACTACCAGCTGGAGATTTCCACAGCTAGATGTGAGTTTGCGTGTGCAGTCTAATCCCACTTAGCAGAGCCACACCTGCACTCACAAAACAGACATTTCCCTAGTGGGCTATAAAATGTGCTATTGGGGAAGTTAATTTTGAAATGTTATTAAACTAATAGGCACTTGGCAATGAATCTCTTTCACATAGATACACCCAAGTCAGACATTTCTGGTTAATTGGATACCTTTCCAGACTTGCACTTGTTGTCTTTTTATAGCTGTTCGGAAGGCTTTACCAGATCAGTTTTCCAGAAAGCACGATTTCAGGAGCTACTACTAAGAGGTAAAGCCAGTGAAAAAGTGAGCTTGAATGCCCTGGGCACATTGCTCAGTGAACTACTGTAGAGGCCTTGGGGTTAGAGGTGAAATGGAAAAGAAAAATAATGTTCTCTTTGTTTACTAAAAAGGTCCAAGAGTAGCACACACAGTAGGTCTTCCTCATATGTACGCAGTATGGTGTTTTCACGGCCTGGACTCTGTAGGCCACAGAACCAAGCATGCACGTAGCTCGCGTGCTCGGCCTTCAGGCGGGGAAACTCGGTGGGGCAGGATGACTTCACGAGGTTCCTCCACTGCAGAGATGCAGGCTGAGTGCGGAATGACCAAGGGGACTCCACAATGCTCTTCACACTTACCGCTTCCTGTGAAGTTGGGTGAAACTTAAACGAAACAACCCCAAACCACCTTCCATCCCACATCCCTAAACTCCTTGCTGCTGTGATGTTAACTTTTCTCAGATACTGCAAAAATTTAATACTAGCAAAATAAAAATAAAAAATCTCAACCTCATCCTCCCTGGTTCTTCCAGTACACATCTACACAAAATCCTCTGTGTGTGTGTACGTGTGTGTGTGTGTGTGTGTGTACTTGCGCGACCCTATGTGTCAGATTCTTGCCCCGCTTGCAGAGCCCGCTGGTTATAAACCCCAGGGAGGCCTGGAAGAAGATCCACACTTTGCCAGCTTCGCTGCTTGGAGGCGGGCACAGGGAGGAGCCGAGCGCCAGGACCGCCCGGGCGCGCCGCGCAGCCAACTAGCGTTGGAGAAGGGCGGGCCAGCGCTCGCTGAACGGCGCGGGCTGTCACACGCTACCGTGGGGGTGCCAGTGGGGAGGCCGAGCCGCGCCCCCTGCAGGTGGAGCCCGGGTCTGGCGGCCCGTTTTAGCCTCCGGGAGCCCGCTCCCGCCGCCGAGACCGAGACTGGATTGAGGAGAGAATCGGAAGGAAAGGGTCACCGTGCACGGACTTGTGAGCAGCCTTACCTCTCTCTGCCCTTGTGATACTTTTTTTTTCTCCGAGGAAGGTTGTGCCTGGGAGCCGGGAATAAGCACCAGGAGAGGCTACAGAGGAAGGTTCCGGCGATCCAGGTGAGTGCCTTTCCTTTCCAGTGCTGCATTAGTTTTGGCAGCCAGACGCAGGCCAGGAACGCCAGCTCGCCCAGTGGGCGCCTGCCCTTGGTTCGAGGTCGATAAAGAGAGAGAGCTAGAAAGGAGCAAGTCTGGCCCAGCCAAGGGCCGTCTGGCCGGGAGTGTCTGGAAACGGCAGGGACTCCCGGGCGGACACTCCAAGGCAAGGGACCCGCACAGAGGTGTTGGAAGGGACCGGAAGGCTTGCTCCCTGACTTAAGCTGGCCGGGATCGCCCCCATGTGCGCTGAGCGGGAGCGGCAGCAGGAGCCAGACGCGGCGCCTCTGCGAACCCCGAACCAGCGTGCCGGGCCGGGCAGCGCACGAATCTTCAGTCCCTCAGAGCTGGAGGCGCTTAAGGACGTCATCCCTCGCCGCTCCAGCAACTCCTCCTCCGCCCCTCTCGCTTCCACCCCTCCGCGCTGTCGGTTTAGCCTATTCGGAGATTTCGTGCTTTTGTCAACGCGCGCAGTGGTTGCCGCTGTCACTGCCCTCTCCGCCCTCGCCCGAGTTGGAGCGCCCTGGGGTCCGGCTCTCCAGCCCGGGCAGTATAGTTGTGAGCTCCAGGCGAGTAGAGCTGATTGGTTTTCTGCTCGAGGGCCCGAGGCGAGCGCGGGCTCGCTCTCAGCGCTCCTTCCTATACATCCCCACATCATGCATCTTGAACTACTTGCCCAGAGAGGCAATCTAACAAGCTAGACCTTGCTTGCCCTGGGAAAATGGGGGCCTCCTAGGAAAGTGGGAGGCTTGAGGATCAGGATGGAGCCTTAGCCTCTATCTCGGCATTTCAGTCCCTGCCTTCAAATGGACAGTGGTTTTGACCTCCGCGTTCCGACTCGCGGCGTGGCAGCAGAGAGAGAAGTGTGTGTGTGTGTGTGTGTGTGTGTGTGTGTGTGTGTAGGTGAGCCTGTGCGATCCTCGGAGAGGCAAAGGCACAGGAGCGGTTCCCCCTGCCCGGTCCAGTCGCAGTGTTCAGCTGCTTCTCTCGACACCAGCAGAGCGCAGTTGCCCCTCTGCAACTCAACGATTCTAGCTCCTAACCTCCGCTCTGGCTCCCAGCCCCCTCCACCAGGGTTCATCCCAGGGTGAACATCAAATGACCAGGGGGGTACGGGTGGGGTATGCAGGCGCTCTCAAAGCGAATGTTTTTAAAATTCAGGGGAGATCCTCTTGCCAGGCATTTTGTCTTCCCGCGGTGGTTCGTCAGTAAGGGTCTTTGGCGGAGGCAGGCGAAGGCGGGCCAGCACTCCAGGAGGCGGGGGCGAGGTAGGGAAGGGCGGGCATCATGTCCCCCGAGAAGCTGAAGTTGGGGTTACTGAGCCTTCCAACTCCCTTTGCGGAGTCCAGATCGGAAGGCAGCCCTAGAGCTTGGAGCCAGCTGGGGGCGCACTGCGTGGAGGTGTGGGATGGCCGGGCCAGGGTTGCGGAAGGACGCGGGAGACTGCGGGGCGACTGGGGTTGCAGGATTGGGAGGCCGGCTTGGGAGGCCGGATCTAGGGCTGCGGCGGGCTTACGGGCGACGAGTTGCGCTGGAAGTTGAAGTTGGGGTCTGCACCACGCGGTGACCGCCCTCGCGCCGCTGCTGCAGATTCAGAAGGAGCGGCCACGAGGTGCCCCCTCTACCCGCCCGCCGCGGCTTTCGGTTTTCTTTATGCAGAAGTGAAGCCGGGGCCTGGGATCCTGCTGGCCCGCGGCCTCTGCGCCAGGAAAGCCTGGGGCACTGGAAGCAAAATCCTCCCGAGAGCTAGGGGCGGTGTCCAAAAAACGCGGAAATGGAAAACCCGGGATCCGGCGGGTAATGGAGTGGCTCACTCCAGGGCGGCTTTGAGCGCCTAGGATCATTCTGGCAAGGCAATGCAGACCAAACCCGATGGAGAGGTCTTCCCCCACCCCCACTCCTGGCCTCCTCCCAGGGAAGCTAAGGTTAAAACACCGCCCCCTTCCCATACCACTCCCCTCTCCCGCGCTGGTCTACAACTCGGAGATAATTTCCTCCGAAGTGCTTTGGGTTAACGCAAGAGGCCGGAAGAGGGCTGGAATCCACAAAATGAATGAAAGTAAGAAACGACTGTAAATCCGAAATCTAATTGTGATTTAAATCTCAATTCCATTTGATTAGAAACAGACTGATCTGGTATAGCAGGGTCCTGGGGGCCCTATGTTGCATTTCTCATTAGAACAGTCATGGAAGGGCCAGTGAGGCCTGCGTTTCCGTAACTCGAATTGATCTGAATGGAGGTGGGGGTGAGGTGGGCACGAGGGGGTACATATCTTTACATTTAATTTAGAACAGGGTTCTGAATTCAAGTTCAGATCAGTTCTGAAATGACCTTGTGATCCTCCTTCTTCACCTTCCTGTATTGCCCTTAGGCATTTCCCAGCTGAGTCAATTCCATTTCAGACAGGGATGGGTTAAAGACCTCACTAGTAACTAATTTCCAAAGAAGCCTTTAAAATAGGCTTCTTAGAACGCATAGGTACCTTAGGAAAACACTTTCCCTATGGGGAGCAGAGACCATGACAGCTCATTCTCCAAAATGGAGGTAGCCCCTCAACTAGAGTGTGATTTTTGAGGGCAGGGCTCTTTTTTAACCAACACCCCTTCCCCTCCCCCAGGGTCTGGCACATAAGTGTAAAACAAAACATTTATAATGGTACTTTTAATTAGAAACTAGCCTGGGCCCAGCCCAATTGGTGGTTAAGAGGCCTGGATTCCACATAGGCAGCTGGGGAACAGAGTCCTAGACCTTTGGCTTGAGAAATAAGTGCGTGTCTGCCCAAAATTGAGAAAGGAGAAACGGAGAGATTGTGGTGTGGCCATCCCCTGTGTGTGCACATGTGGTGAGGCACTTTCTCACTTTCCCTCTCTCTGTCTCTCCTTAGGGAGCACACATGACCTCTGGCGTATTAAACAAACACCACCACCACCAAAACCAACCTGAGCAATCGCTATTAAATAAACGATGATAATCCTTCTGAGGTCTAGTGGACATGGTTTAGTAACATATAATTTAGAACTCTTTAGGATTGGTGAAATCACTTTAAATAGGAAGGCACATAGGGTCAGCTGATAGCGTGGTGGTTAAGGTGGCTGGATCCCATGTGGCCAACTGTGCAGTTTGAGACTGGTTTTAATAATGGCAGTCCCAGGCTGAACGTTGAGCTTCCTGGGTTTGCACAAAATCCCAGGGGAGAGGTGGAGAAGGGATTGAGGCCATCCTCCATTGAGGGGGAGGTGCTTTCTCACTTTCCCTTTCTCTCTTTCTCTCTCCAGCAAGTACATACACCCTCTAGGGAAAAAAATGGAAGAAAGAAAAGAAGGCACTTAAGATATTAGGAAAGTTAGAAATAGCACAATTAGAGATTGCCGTGGGTAACAACCTCTGAATCCTCTAGAACTGGAGATCTAACAACTTTCAGAAGTATTCTATTCCATTTTGGATAAATTCATTATTTGTTAGGAACTCAAGGATGAGCGTGCCAGGGAGTGAGATGAGTCACCGTCAACTCTGGGCAGCCACTGACTCCTCTGTAAGGAGAATAATCATTTTCTCCGACCACCTGAAACTCACATTGTAGTTGGTGGGCAGAAAAGGAAGGCAGACAGTTTGGGTGCTGATATATAGACAGGTGAGAAAGTTAAGGAATCTCAGTGGAGTGGTTCAGGCTCCAAGTGTCCATGGCAAGGGAGATTTCACTGAGGATGGACCCTGTGCTTAGGCCTTGGAGGAAGAGAAGTTCTCCCTGAGGACTCTGAACAGACCAATAAGTTTCCTGAAGTTGGGCCTGCATATCCATCTTGCCTTCCAGTTCCATCTCCTGAAGTGCACACGCAGCCTTGTCTGTTTCCTACACCCACCCTTCTTGCATTTAAGAATAGTCTCCAGGTCTCTCTGTTTCTTAGCTTTTCCAGGCCAAGGAGCCACAGATTGTTCATGCTCCTCCCACTCTCAAATTGCCCACTGTCCTTACAATGCACTGCATGTTGACATGCAGTCTGAAGAAAGAAGAAAGAAAGGAGAAAAAGAAAGTAGAGCAGGCCGTGACTTCTGTAGGATGTTAGGAATTAAGGGCATGCTGGTTCTGAATGGTTCATTAAAAAGATCCAGGGAGTGAGATGAGTCACCGTCAACTCTGGGCAGCCACTGCCTCCTCTGTAAGGAGAATAATCATTTTCACCTACCACACTGGGAGAATTAATCTATGATTTCAGAGTTATCTGAGATACTTGAAAGGAAAAGTGTGAGACCTAGCACACGGGAACACAGAATTTTCTGATTTAGAACTGGTTAACCAAAAATAGCAAGAAGCATAATTAGTAAGAAAATATGCCTTTCAATAGAGAGCTGCTAAAGAGGCTAGAGATTTTAAAAGGTATTGAACCATGATCTTCATGACGAAGATGGAGAAATACAGATAGCTATTAGGAACAGTTAGAAATGTGATTTGCCGTGTTGCCAGGGAGGAGAGGAAACTGCAATATAGAAATCCAAGGAGCCACCAAGTCACCAAAGAGAAGAAAATCATTTGTTCTGTTTTAACGTCAGTCGAATAGCATGTGAGGTTTTGATTTGGGAGCGTCTGGTGGCATGATGGCCTGTGTTGTACTAAAGCAGGGCTGAGACAGGTCCAGCGTGTCCTCTGAAGTGCTAAAGGTCCCACAGCCCAAAGCTAATGCAAGGGACCACATCCTGACAGGACTGTGGAAAGAATTCCAAGACTTGGAAGCTAAAGAACACTGTCTCAGTGACCATATAATGCGAGAGTACTCCTAGGCTAAAAGCAGTGATGAGTCTGGGAAATGGCACTGAATATAATTGGGGCCAATGAGGAAAAATGTCAGACAAGTAGAATGAGCAAAGGTCAGAACCTGGGAAAAGACATTCACAAGCAAAGGAATACATGGTAGTACTTAGACTGGGAACTCTGAAGTAAAAACAAAGTGGGGGCCAGATGGTGGCACAGTGGCATGCAACTGGACCCACATGGGCTACCTCCTTCTCTCTCTCTCTGTCCAAAGAAATATATTAATAAACTTAAAAAAAAAAAAAACACAGGGGAGGGCTACCATTTCTTAGTTTGGTGGGCAAGCAAGTATGAGGCAGAACTCCAACTCCTCACTCCAGATATCTGATCATTATATAAGGTCTCTGAGGCACAGAGTCCTCAACAGTAAAATGAGGATAAGAATGACTTATGGTGACAAGTCAAGAGCATCACTTGTAAGACGCCTAGCCTCTGGCCTGACTTTTGAGACTCTGCCCCAGCAAAGAGCTACTGGTTTTCTAGAATCAGGAGTTCGGGTTGGCTGGATAAATTGTTACCAGATCTTTATCTTGCCTCTTCAATCTCCTTTAAAATCTATTCTCCCATGTCCAGCTGCCAACTAGATACTTTACCCAGCTGTTTCACAGTCACCTAAAACTTGCCACAGAATCACCATGTCCTGAGTCCACGGGTGGGAAACCTGGTCTTCACTTTTACACATCCCTTTTCTCACATTGCTTTCTCACAGACACACACCACAGAAATGTCAGTGGCCATGTTGTGGTGACTCCCACAGCCACTTCCTTCTATCTTATTGCCACCAGCCCTACCCTAAGTCCTTGTCACCTCCTGATTGGGCTCCTGTAATTATCCTAGCTCACTGTCATCCAGTCCTCTCTAACTTCAGCTTCCAGTTCAGTCCTTTTATAGTGCTGTATTGATTTTATCACCCCCTGCTTCTAATCTTAAAATGTTCCCCGAAGGGGGACCAGCAGATGGCATAATGGTTGTGTCGTTGTACTCCCACATGGCTGACTGTGTTTTAAGTCCTGGATCCAGAGGCTTGAAACTCATGCCAGGCACATGTGCGTGTGTGCCTCCCCAAAATCCGGAGAGGAAAATTTAGGAGAAGGGATTGAGGCATGGCCATCCCCCGGGGTGGGTGGTGGTGGGGGAAGGTTGTGTGTGATTTCTCGCTGTCTCCCTCTCTCTCGTTTTAAAAACATTATTTCATTTCACCTTATTTATTTTAATTTTTACCAAAAGGGACAGAGAGAGAGAAAGAGAAAATGAGAAAGCAAGCCGCTAGGTCTGGAACTTGAACCACTGTCTGGGAATTCAGCCAACCCTTAACCACCATGCTACTCTGGCAAGTACATGCATCCTATAGCAAAAATCTCTCTTAAATAAATAAAAAAAGATGCTCCCTAAAGGATGAGATTGAACTCCTGCAGATCTCTATTCAAAGCCCCATGTTTGCTCTTCTATGAGTTCAGTGCTAGCTCACACAGCTCTAAGAGGAAACCCATTGCAACTTTCACCAATTCCAATGTACGCCTTTAGGTTTTATTCCTATGTCCTTTGTTCATTTCATTCCATTCAACTGAAATGCCCCTCCTCATCTTGCCTCCATTTTGAAATTCCTCCAGTTCTCTAAGGCCCAACTCACGCCACCTCCCTCATGAAGTTTTGCTCATTCTCAAGCGTGTTTGTCTTCTCTTCTCAGCTATTTGCTTTTTCTTCTCTCATGGCACTTGCCATGTCCTTATGCTTTAGTGTATTTTATTAATTGAGAACCAGGAATCTGTCTTATTTCTCTTTGTATTCAGCACTAAGTGGTGCCCAGAGTGAGGCTGTCACTTTTCACTGAGTGAATAATGGTCTGGGGCTGTCTGAGAAGCGATTGTAGAGGAGAGAAGAAAGTTGTCCCACACCTATGTCTAATCTGTATGAGGAGGAAGAAGCCAGCCTTTGAGCAAGCCTTTATAGGCAAAGTGGACAACAGTTATCTGGAAACTTTGGAAATCATTCTCCTCCCCATTTTTTGTCTAATTGCATGGATAATTTAAACTTCGGTAGCTGGAAGAGTCTGTAAAATTATTAACATTCTTCATAGTAGGAGTGATGTTATAGTCATCACTGGACAGAGCTTTCAAAAGCAGAATAGAACGTGGAGCGCCAAGCTGATAGTGATGGAGCTGAAAGAGAAATGAGATATGCTGGGAAAGGTGCCCATGAAGTGCTGAACGCATCCAGAAATATGTCAGAGAATTCTTGGTTTGGGGCTTATGGGTTTGTCTGATTTGGAATTCCTTTTAAGAAGCTTTTTATCTGGTTCCAATCATGGCCACTTGATTTCCACAATATGATATGCATGTGTTTGTTAGCACATGTAGTTGTTTGAATATTTCTGAGCTAGTGGAACTCTTTATTCAGATTTTTAGAAAATGAATTTTCTTATGATCCCATACTTTTCAAGTTTCTTTCTTTCACAAGAATGCGAGAAAAAGAAAGAAAAAGAGGAAGACAAACACCATCAACAAAGTCTCACTGCTGTGATACTCCCCAGACAGCCAGGATCATGAGTGGGGATGCCAGAGTGTACCAGGGACTGAACCCACAATCCTCCATATGGATTCAGCTTCCCTTGAGAAGCATGTTACCACATGTCACCTCTGTGTCACTGAGCTGATCTCTATACTTCTTAAAAAATTATCTGTTCATTTCTTGAGAGAAAGAAAAATATAAGAATGAAAAAATGAGAATGCTTTTTTAAAAGAATGAAAAGATGAAGCCAATGCTCCTGTGTATATTAAATATTTGAGGACAAGAAACAAACTATTATGTAAAGATTGCCAGCATCTATATTCCAGGAACAAAAATGCTTCTGAACACGCTTAAGTATACAAGCTTTCAAACTTGGGCAGATAAATCCACCCTCATCAAATACTTGTATATGGTCCATTGCACACTAGGAATGAGCAAATAGAAAAAAAAAAGGGAAGGCATAATCAGGTACTTAGATTTTGAATGGTTAGGAATTAGGCACTTTTGGGGGCTGGCAGGTGTCATAGTGGTTGGGGGTACTGGACTCCCACATGGCCAATCCCGGTTCAAGTCCAGACCTGGAGACTTGCTCTCTCTCTCTCTCTCAAATTAAAATAAATAAAGTCAAATAAAATAATTCTTTTTAAAAAAGAAATGAAACACTTTAAAAAATAGTGTCAAAATTAAATACTCAGTCCTCTTCTGGAATGTGAGAGATTGAATGGCTCTAAGTGATTCAGAGTTGTATTATCTTATCTATATGTATAGATGTTGACACATGGTGTTTATAAGGTTTACTTAAATATGTTACAAAATAAAAAAGGTTGGTAATCTGGCATGTGCAAATATTTGTCCACAGGCATGATGATTCTTATCAGAATGCTGTTACATCCCTGCTAATCTGTGAGCTTACTAAGCCTCTCTTGACCTCAGCTTTCTCATCAGCAGATGAAAATAATACGATTTGTTACATCACATAGGAGATGGAAAATATGACATCATATAAGTGACTGCATTTTACCAGTAGTAATGCAAGACATCATATGTAAATTATTAGTCTGATCGTTTTTGAAAAAAATAAAAATGATGCCCTATAAATCTCTCCATCTTTATAACCTCTTCAGTACAAAAGAAGATTTATAAGAGCTAATTCAGACATAAGTAAATATTTCATCAGAGATTTATATTCCACATTTAAAGAAGAAAAGTTGCTTTTTCCTCCCTAATAGTTACAAAATTCTGCAGGGCTCACTATGAAACAGGAGCCCATGTGGATAAGGATTACTTTGTTAAGCTAGACATCTGATTGATTGATTAACTGATTTAATCTTTTTTTTTTTAATTGCCAGAGTGCATTCATCAGATAGAGACAGAGAGAAAGAGGGAGAGGGAGAAAGAGAAAGCACCCTCAAATGGGTCATGGTCACAGGATCATGCCACAGTCCTTTCTCCGTTTCCCCATTTTGTTGGGATTTGGGGCATGCGCACACATGTTGGCGTGTTTTTCAAGCCCTTAGCTGGGATTCAAACCACACTATTGGCCATGGGGTATCTGGCTTCCTTAGCCCCTAGGATACAGGGTGGCTCTAGAGGTCTGATTTAAAACAGCTGTAACCATAGATTACCATATATTTGCATAGCACCTACAGTAGTTGTTTCTTTGAATGTTGGATGCCCTTTTTAGGTTACACAGCAAATATGTTATTATACATGAAATTTAACTGTTTAAAAATATGCAGTGTGCAGGGCCAGCAGGTGGTATGATGGTTAAGGTGCTGGACACTCCCACATGGCCAGCCACAGTTCAAGTCCTGGACCTGGTGGCTTGCTTTCTCACTTTCCCTCTCTTTCTCTCTATGTCTCTCTGGTCAAGTTAAAAAAAAAGAATGAGTAAATAAAATTAACTAATAATTTTTAAAAATATGCAGTGTGCAAACTCCAAAGAGCAGAATAAACATACTAATAGAAGGTAAAACGAGTGAGATGGCCTTACTAAAATATCCAGTGCACATAGGAATACGTGGTGACCACTAGACTCACTGAATGGCAGTTCATTCCCAGTACTAGCTGAGTATCTGGGGACAAGTTACCTGAGCTGCCTGAGTCAGTGTCTTCTGCAAAACTGGCTTAGTATTATCTCCCTAGTAGAATCATTGTCAGAAATAGAAATAGCACTTATAAAATGATCACATAGTAAGAGCTCAAACAAATATACCCATTCTTTTGTGTCATGTAATGTCTATTTTATTAACATTTAATTTTATATGTAAATTCATATTTAAGAAATCAACTTTTACTTTCAGTTTTTGCATCTCAAATTCTTGGCCCTATGTTTGCTTGTTTGTTTGCTTATTTTCATTGTTTTTATTATTTTTAAAAAATTTTTTGGAGAGATTTTTGCTATAGGGTGCCTGTGCTAGCCAGAAAGACAGAGACAGAAATCACCCCTCAGGGGGTGGTCACATGGCAATCCCTTATTATCCATTCTCCTCTTGGGATCTTGGGCATGCATGCACACATGCCCAATGTGAGTTTAAGCCACTGGGTCCAGGACTTGAACCGCAGTCGACTACTTGGGAGTCCAGTGACATAGCCATTACACCAACTGCTAGTCCCTATTTTTTTTTATTTTTTTGTTTGTTTGTTTGTTTTGCCATAGGGCATGTTCGTTCTCCAGAGAGAGAAAGAAAGTTAGAAAGCACCCCCACCCCGCCCTCCCAGGGTGGATGGCCACACTACAATCCCTTCTCCTCCATTCTCCTCTTGGGATTTGGGACACACACACACACACACACACACACACACACACTCACCTGGAATGTTTTTCAAGCCACAGGGTCTGGGAATCAAACTGTGGAAACCACCACGCGACCCGCTGGCCCTATTTATGTTACTTTAAAGTTTATTTCTTCCCTAAGAGAGAGAGAGGGGCAGACACTCCCAACAGGATTTTCATGCCACAGAGCACCCCTAAACTCAGCCAGCCTGGATGACAGGCATGTGCACACATGCCTGAGGTACACAGGGAGACTTCAGGATGCAAACCTAGGACTTTCTCATGTGGCTCTATTTGTTCCACTTACCAGTTTCTTTCTTTCTTTCTTTCTTTCTTTTTTTTTTTTTTTTTTTGAAGAGGTTTTATGCTATAAGGCGCGTGTGCTCACCAGAAAGACAGAGAGAGAAAGAGAGACAGAAAGCGAGAAATCAACCCCCAGGGGGGATGGCCACGCCGCAATCCCTTCCCCTCTGTTCTCCTCTCGGGATCTTGGGCACGCACGCACACGTGCCCAGCGCGAGTTTAAAGCCACTGGGTCCAGGATGCAAACCGTGGTCAACTACATGGGAGTCCAGCGACATAGCCATTATGCCAACTGCTGGTCCACCCAGTTTCTTACTTTTTAATAATTGTAAAAAATAAATTTTAATGCTGTAATTTAATTAATTCGTTTAATGTTAATTAATTGATTTAAATGTAATTTCCCTTTGATGCTTTTTAAGTTTTTTTCATAGTAATCAAAACAAAGCATAATCAGGAAGATAAACCTGATAATCCTACTGTAAAATATTTCTACATTTCAAAATCAAAGAGAAATTACTGTTTTGTTGATCTGCCTCCTTTATATCTGCATCATTCAAGCTGGAAAAGTAATGAGTACTATAGACATTTAGCTCTGTCAGTCCTGAAATAATCTGTGACAAATTCATTTACACTCTTTGATCTTAAATTGATCTATATTGGGCATTTAATTACCAAAATAATTAAGTAAAACTGTGGCACTTTCATGTTTTCAAATGGACAGAGCTGATCTGGTTTTTAAAAGAGTGCTTTAATTTGGTGTACCCAAATGCAACCCATCCTTCTCAGAGTGTAATAGCTTAGTTACTATAAAACACCTGTCTTTCCTTGACACTGTCACCACCATCAATGATGGCAATTCTTACTGTAGTCAGACTTTTTCCACTTGTCTTAAAGAATCTCTGAGGCCCTCGTCCCTGCTTGCAAAATGAACTTTTACTGTGGCATGTGCACCCAATAGGTTTTACTTGCTCTTATTCAGTCTCCCAAAGTGACATCCAATATCCAGGATCCCTAAGCCCATTGTAGATGGCACCCAACAAGTAATTGGTGCTATTCTTAGCTATTTGCTTCCTTTGGAAACATATTATAGATGAAAATGAATTAGGTAATGCAACAATGAGTAATGTTGGGTCACCAGAACTGCTGGGAAGTGGTGTGTTCCCCAGCTTCCCTGAGATCCGGATGTGTTGGGGGTTCTGAGCCATTGATGCATATGCCCCCCTGAGATCTATGTGGCATATGTAAATGTTTAAAGTTTGCAAGCTCAAGAAATTTTTGAATTCATCAAACAGGCAATGAGGAACCATGGAAAGGTTTCATGTGGAAGGGTCGTATGGGGAGGTTTGGTATGGAAAGACTACTCCTTTATGAGCGGAGCAAATTTGATGGCCTGAGAAAAGGGAAAGTTATAGGCCAGCAGGTGATGTAGTGGTTAAGGTGCTGGACTTCCACATGGTTGATGGTAGTTCAAGTCCCAGACCAAGCAGCTTCAAAATCATGCTGGGCACATGTGAGTGTGTGCCCAAAATCCCGAGAGGAGAACGAAGAGAAGGGATTGAGGCATGGCCATCCCTCCTGGGGGATAATTCCTCACTTTCTCTCTGACTCTCTCTGTCTCTCTCTGGCAAGTGTACAAGCCCTATGGCAAAAACTAAAAACAAAACAAAATAAACATTAAAAAAAATATATCTACAAGCTTATAAAAAAAAAAAAACATAAAAAAAAGTCAGGTAGCAGAGAAGCTTTGGCACCGAGCACTGTACCACACACACACCTGGGGCAAAGGTTTGTACCTTGATGCTCTTTTCTCTTGACCTGGGTTCTTGAAATAATGAAAAGCTAAATATTTAGTTCTTATTTCCAAAAGGTCTGATGGTTTAGATATTTTTCTCTCAGAAAATTTATGAATCCTGGGGAATAGTATCATGTTACAACATCATCTACATTGCATTTATAAAAGATGAGTAATTGGTGCTATTCTTAGCTATTTGCTTCCTTTGAAAACATATTATAGATTAAAATGAATTCGGTAATGCAACAATGAGTAATGCTGCTTAATTGTATGTGTGACCCAATTGCCAAATCTGTTCACTTAGTGAAAAATATCATGATTTTTTTTATGTCTAGTACTTTTAATATATGAATACATCTTTTCCACCTAGTACTTTAGGTGTAGCGTTGGTCTCTGAAATACACAGTGAGAAGATAACTAAATATGTTTCAGGAAAAGTAAGCATGATGTTGTTTTCCAGATCGTGGATCCATCATCACTTAATTTCCCTGGATGATAGTTTATTCATCTTTATGATGGAGTTACAGCTGTTCCAGCTTTCTAATCTTCAATCCTAACGCATCATCATAGATTTAAAAACCTTTTGTTTTTTAAACCTGATAATATAGCATAAACTTCATGATTGACTTTACAGCTCAATGTGGTTGAAATACAATTTTACATGAGAAAAATGAGAATGTCAGAGTACACAGGTTCTGTTATACAAATATATGAAAGAATTCTTTATTATTACAACCAGAGGTCATATAATTTTTATCTCCAGATAATTGATCAGATTGACTTAATGACAGTTCATTTATTGTTTTTCTGAATTGGCTCAGCACTTGCACTGTTCACCATCCTTCCTCGCATTTTATTTTTATTATTTTTCTCTCTTTTCTCCTCTTCTTGTGGATTTGAATAAATTCAAAGAGGTTCTGGATAATCTTTTTAAAGCATAGGAAGAAGATTTACCTAGGTGATTCCCATTAAAGTAAATGAAAATTATTAGTAAGTACATAGCTAAAGGATAGCACATCTCTTAAAATACTTTCTCCTGATTTCCATTTGGCATTAGGAAAGGGGTTATTTGTTACATCTAACTAGCTGTTAGTCTTGAGATAGGTAGAAGTCCAGTAGGCCTCCCTGGAATGTAGCAAGTGGCGTGCTCCTGCCTGACTGGGGCTGAAAGCTGCTTATGTAATGTTTCAAGGAACAGCTGGGCTGAACCATCAGTGGCTTTCAATGGCAGGAGCAGTTAACTTACTGCCTTAAAATGAATTGATTTGGGAAAGTGACCCATAAAATTATTGCTCTCTGACCAAAGGTATAATTCTAGCAGGGCTAAGGGAAAGGGTTTGAGAATAGGAAAAAAAAAAAAAAAAGAAAGAAAGAAAAACATTAAAAATGAAAAGAGCCATACCCTTAAATTACATGTCAGTGGGTTGGCTGTAGATATGCAGCGCAGCAGTATAGCAGGGACTCAATAGGGCAGGTTGTGTTCACAGTAAATTAATCAGAGTCCAGTGAAGGTGCTCTTCCTCTTTTCCTGTTAATTGCCTCTTAATATCAACCTATCCCCTATCTCCCACCCCAAAATCTCTCTTAATAGCCAAGAGCCAGAATGTTGTGGGGTTGACCCTTAACATATAGCACCTAATACATGTTTAGTAAATGCAAACCAGTATAGTGACCTGATTTAGCATGGTGTTCTAGAATAGACATTGCAGAACAAAATTCTTATATTTTTAAAAAAATATATTTTTAAATTTTGCCAGAAAGTGTGTACAGTTGCCAGAGAGAAACAGAGAGAAAGAGAGAGAGAGAGAGAGAGAGAAAGAGAAAGGAAGCACCTCCTAGTGGAGCATGATCATTCCTCAATCCCTTCTCTACTTCTTCATCCTATTGAGATTTGGGGCATGTCTGCACACGAATCTGGCATGTTTTTCAAGCTACCGGACCCAGGATTTGAACCATGTGGTCAGCCATGTGGGCTTTGGCTCCCTTAGTGACTAGGCCACATGGCTGGCCCAATTCTTGTATGCATGCTGGGAAATTTCATTTTGCAAGCTATAATGATATATAGTAATTGAGTGCATATTAAAAAAAATTAGTGACTGAGTTAATCAGAGTTATATTTTAAACATCTCTGTCATCATCGATCCTCTCCCTGTAACTTCAACAAGAGTGGAATGATACTTTTAACACACCATACGGGGTGTTTGTTGGCATATGGGCTCTACCAGGGCAGAAAACACTGAGTTCTGTTCTAAACACATTATTTTTTGGATAGTTCGATAGTTTTGTCATTGTATAGACAAGCTGAACTTGTCTGTTTAGGGTTGTAGAGTGTAGTCCTTAAAACACTTTTTGCTGACTTTGCTCACAAAGAAACACACCAAATTCAGGAATTTGTTTTCAGCATTGACCTACTAATGTGTCAGTGTGCAGGTGATATGAGAGCTAGCATCAAAGATGTGGGGAAGACAAGGTCAATGACCTTTAAGTGCTTAGAAGCCTGTGATTTTCCCACTACATTCACACAGGGAGAAGCTCGTTCTGGTTGTGTGTACCCTTTAGACATAGGTTGAGCAATGTTACTGGTATATTGTTCCCCTTCTCTAGTCCACGGTCTTCTTCTAAGCTTTTTACATTTTTCTGTAAAGAATATGTGCAGATCTCATGTTTTGGAAGGTCTGGATACTCTCTTTCTAGGTAGTTTTCAAAGTAGAGGATAAGCAGTGATCAAAGAGTAGTTTAATGGATGTTGTGCATTTTGTTTTTAAGAGCATTGAAACTCTTCATTTTTTTCAGCCTCTGGCTTTTAGCCTTTGGGGTGAAAACACCAGAGTGATAAAAGGCAAAGATGTACTTTCTGAATATAGGCACTCCCCATTTTACAGATGAGCCATTTTTCCAAAAGTGCATGTGTAAAAGTGCAGTTGTTCAGAATTTTGAATCCTCTGCTCTGAGAGGAGATGTTAAAAATTACGATTAGAGCTCCAGGCTAGTCCAGAAAACTCTGTTCAGTCTGTTATGAACAGATTTCGGAACTATTAGTATCAGTTGTGGGAAATCAGGGCAGGAAGCAAATGGTGCCTCTCAAAATGGATAATCTTAGCTGACATCTTTAGATGATGGTATAGTGTGCTTCGCAGTTTCCTTCCCGATCTCTTCTGTCTTCCAGTGACCATTTCTCTGGTCTCTGGTGTCACATACTGCCCTGAGTCACACTGGTGTGCTCATAGTTAGACTTTCCTAGTTCTCCAAATACTTTCTTTTCTCCAAAGATGCTACCTTCTCTCTATTTGAGGTTAGACTCTTATTTTCCCAGTTAAGGTATCTAAGTAATAGGTAGACATCAATTCAATTGAATTAATCATATTTGCACTAAGTATTGGTAACCCTGTTACCCTTACATGCTGTTTGCATAAAACATGGAATACCTTGTAACTCAAATCAAATACAGATTGTTTCGTTTACTTCAGTTTGATACTCACTTCATCTTTTCTAAGCAAGGTGCTGATGTAGGCCATGAGAATATACATGTGAATGAATGTGATGCCTATCATCTTATAGGAAGACCAGTATATGAGCATCCATAAACATGATATAAAGCATAATAATTATGAGTTTCAACAGAATATTTTATGAAAATATAAAATCTTATATGAGGGATATTAAAAGACTGCAAGGAAAATACATATTGTAAAGAAACTATGCATAGACTTCAAAAATTTTTTTGCACCAGGGCCAGTAGATGGTGTAATGGTTAAGGCACTGGATTCCTACATGGTCGAACATTGTTGAAGTTCCTGCCCCAAAGGCTTGAAACTTATGCCAGGTGCATGTGTGTGTGTGCCCAAAATCCTGAGAGGAGAATGGAGGAGAAGGGATTGTGGAGAATAGTGGAGAAAGGGTTGCAGTGTGGCTATCCCCACAGGGGTTGATGTCTCACTTTCTCTTTCTCTGTTTCTCTCAGTCTCTCTAGTGAGTGCATGCACCCTATAGCAAAACTTTCTTCAGAAAAAAAAAATTTTTGCACCAAAATAAACTTACCTCTATTCCATTTTTCTACTGATTTTAATTCCCCTCATACATGTCTTCAGGGAATCAGGCAAATTGATACAATAGTATTTTTTTTTTTTTTTTGGAGAGGTTTTTGCTATAGGGTGCATGCGCTCACCAGAGAGACAGAAAGCAAGAAATCACCCCCCAGGGGAGATAGCCACGCTGCAATCCCTTCTCCTCCACTCTCCTCTCAGGATCTTGGGCACACACGTACACGTGCCCGGCATGAGTTTAAGCCACCAGGTCCGGGACTCGAACCGTGGTGGACTACATGGGAGTCCCGCGACATAGCCATTACACTAACTGCTGGTCCCAATACAATAGAATTAAAAAACAATTAGGAATTATTTTATAAAGATAACCACATTGTCCAGTATTAGAATTCTTCATTTCTTTATATATCCTAGATAAACTTTTGCACATGTACACCAAGACATGTTTCAAAACTATCCTTAAGAGTAAGAAATTGGAAACAACACACATGTCTATGGACAAGAGAATGGAGAAATAAATGCTGGTACGTTCACAAAATGAGATATTTTACAGCTACAAAAATGAGCTATAGCTATAAATCAACAACATGGATGAATCTTTAGCATTCCTGACCTAAAACAAAGTTGCAGATTACATGATATAATACCTTTAAAAAAAAAAATTGTCAGAGGGCACAAACACTCACCAGAGAAAAACAAAGAGAAAGAAGGAAAGGAAGAAAGCAAACTCCCCACTCCTCCATAGGGCATGGTCATGCCACAATCCCTTCTCCTCCGTCTCCCTCTTTTCAGGATTTTGGATGTGTATGCACATGAACCCAGCATATTTCTCAAACCACCTGGTCTGAATCGCACTTGAACTGCACGGTTGCCTGTGTGGGATCCAGCTCCCCTAACGAGTAGGACACTGGAACAGCCCTGTAATGCCATTTTCATAAGGCTCAAAATCATGCAAAACTTAGCAGTATTGTTTAGGAAAATGTGCATGGTCAGGGAATGGGGTCAGGAAAACTGCATAGTAAGTATGACCATATTGGCAATATTCTCATTATTAATTTAGGTGATGGATCACAGGTGTTCATTTTCTTATGCTTTATAGCTTACATGTGTACATTTCTATGTAGGAAATAGTGCATAATAAAGACGTTCCATATACATTTCTTAGTGATCACCCACCACTTCTTAGCGGAGACTGTGTTAACACTGAACTTGAAGGCATAGTAGGGCTTTGTGGGCCAGACAAATGTTGAGTGAAGGAGAATAAGGGGAGAGACTCAGGCATGAACTAGTGAGTTTTAGCCCTAAAACAGAGTCCAGAGTTTTGTCTGGAGCCCTCCCTAAATGTGCTGTGTGTGTGTCCATGATCCAGGGCTTACTGAGGCTGAGGGGGATCATGGCATTGAGACCTTATTGGAGATGTTATCTCTCTCTTTCTCTCTCTCTGTTTCTCTCTCTCTGTTTCTCTCACTCATGGAAGAAATAAAGTAAACGTTAAAAAAAAAAAAAAAGAAGAGGACAGATAGATGAAATCTCAGATTGCAGACAAATGTTAAGTTGAAGGGGTTGTTAATAGCCACGTCTTTTGATTTACCACATTCAATGTCATGTCAGGAAAGAGTTTAAGATAAACCATCAATACATAGAGAATTTTGAATTTTAATACATTCATTAATTACAGGCTTCCATCTCCTCTATGTATACATCTGTCCTCTTTCTACTCCTCTCTGTTAAAAAAAAATATTTTTTGGATGGCCAGCCGGTAGGGTTTGGTTGAAGTGCTGGCCTCCACATGGCTGATTGCAGTTTGAGTTCCTGCATGGTGGCTTGGAAATCGTGCAAGATGTGTGTGCATGTCTGCCCAAAAATCTCAAGAGGAGAATGGAGAGGGGATTGCAGCATGGCCAGCGCCCCCCAAGGAGAGGTGGTTCTCTCTTTCTCGTTGTGTCACTCTGGTGAGTGCATATACTCTATAGCAAAAACCTAATTAAAAACAATTTTTTTCACACATAGTTATCTAAAATTTTTGTTGCTTTTGAAAGACCTATTGTGATCTGAAGACAAAGGGGGAGAGATGGAGAAAAAACACTCCCAATTATGAGAACCCATTATGTGCCAAATATTCTAATCTGAGGGTGAAAATATCCTTATTTCTGGCCTTTACCATGACACTAGTTCATAATGATAGGCGATAAAACAAAGGTTTACTCAGGACAAGTGACTCACTCCAGCCAAGTAGATTCAGAAGAAGTCCCTTTAAAATCATGCTTATTTCCCTCCTTGTTCCACACCTCTTGAAAGCAATTAAACAATCAGAAAACAGACAAAAGCAAAAACAAAAACAAAAAAAACCAGCAGCTCTGAAAAAAAAAAAAAAAGAAGTTTCAGTTAAATACACCAGGAAGTTCAATGCCTGCTTCTTTTGACTCAGAAGTCTTTAGCGTTTTTAAATGCTCTTGATGTTTTGCCAACTCAGTCTTAATGGAAGGCTCTTCATCTTATCAGTTGCTTTCTTTAGGGTATGGGCTGTCCCCTCACTAAATTGTGCTGTACTAGCAGGTATTCTGGAGAATGTACTGACCTTGTCCCCACATTCTCTCCACACAAATACCCTGACCCCGAGATGACAACAGATTTGTCTTTTCTCACTGGTTTTACTAACATACAATTATTTTCCTGATATTAAAATCATAATCACGCTTTCAGTTGCTATTTATTCCTGGAAACTGCATATTAAAGTAATTATTTTTATCTTGCCAACATTAAAGTTACAACTCATAAATTTTACAATCAGAGTGCATTATGATTAACTCCATAGTTTCCAGCCCCTGGCTTCTTGGCAAAGCTGGAAGTGAGATTTTTTTCCTAAGAATGCAGGAAGTTTGGAAAGGACTTGCGAATGAATGTTTGCAACAACTTCTGCAACAACTTGTATCTGCTTCTACATTAGAGACTGTAGGTGAGATGTCACACATTATGTAGCTTCTAAAAACTTCCACCATACACTCAAGAGAGAATGAAAGTGAAAAAGTAAATAATGCCTTACCAAGACCAGGAAAATAGTTTTCTCTCCCTGGGTCCCCTGAAAGGGTCTTGGGGACCTCTCTGTCCCTGGATCCCACTTAAAGATCCACCTAGACTGACCAATGGGCCTTCATTAGTTTGAAGACAAGTCAATAAGGTGGTTGACAGGGAAAATGAGAAGATTGGAATGTCAAGTTGAGGTTAGAGCATAGCCTATCTACTTTAGACAGTCCTCATCTGGAAAGGAACTAAACACTCGTGCTGAGACAGACAGCAACTGGGAACATTCCAAGTTCCATTCTTAATTTACAGTGCTTTGTGTTTCCCACAGATATTTCAGAGACATAATCTCACTTGATCTCTACCTTAGCTTTATGAGAAAACCAGCATATCTATTATTTTCCTTTTTTATCAAGGAAACGGAGATGTCTAGTGGTTTCTTCAAGGTCACCTAAGTCCTCCAAGGACAGCCTACCCCTCATACTTTCTAAGTCCTTTCTCATGTGAAGAGGTCAATGCACTGTGAGAGAGGCCCATGTGTATACAGGGAGCTGTTGGTGAAACTTGTGGGCAGAAGGGGTTCAAAAACAGACACGTACACTTATCTTCATTTTAGTTACTCATTTATGCACAGTGTGTTTCCTTTTCTGATCCTTAAGCAAATACAAAGTTAATGTACAAGGGAACTGTGTTCTTGGTGTATAGGCTTTGGCCAGTGCAACTGGAGTTCACACATTTACAGTGAGAAGAAAATTCACCTTTCATTCCCAGGCCTAAGGAGAGTAGATTGAGAAACAAAACACTATCCAACACTCATGTCGTTAAACTTTAAAAAAAAAAAAAGTCTAAGGACATGAGAAAGACCTTTGCACTGGCACTTTCACAGGTGTCCATGGATTTGGATAGAATGGGGCTGCCACGGGAGAGGCTGGCTTCCTTGTGTTCTGTGAAGGTTATAGACTCAGTGCTGGCGACCTGGCTCATCTCCGGTGGTGTCGGCATTTTGCCGTGATTTCTTCCAGTGCCCTGTGAGTACATACTCTCATCCTACCATCTGCTGAGAGTAGAGCAAACTTCTTGAATCAGTGCCAGGGTGGTGCTTTTTTTTTTTTTTTCTTCCTTTTTTTAATTGCCAGAGGGTACATGCACTTGCCAGAAAGAAAGAGAGAAAGAGAAAGCACCCTCTCCCTTGATGGAGTATGGTTATGCACCCACTCCCCCAGTGGGTCATAGTTATGCCAAAAGCCCTTTTCATCTTTCCACCTTCTCAGGATTACGGGCACACAATGCCAAAAGCCCTTTTCATCTTTCCACCTTCTCAGGATTACGGGCGCACATGCACATGGGGCCTGGTATGTTTTTCAAGCCACCTGTACTGGAACTCAAACTGCGGTTGGCTATGTGGAATCTGGCTGCCTGAAACACTAGGCCATAGAACTGGACTAGGCTGCTTTTTATTCTATTACAAATTACAGTCTTCTAATACTTTATACTGAATGTTGACTTTTATTTGTTCTTTTGTTTGAAAATTGGATCTGCATAGGGTGACCAAATAATTAGAAGAGCCATTTTGACAGTTCTAACTGTGGTAAAATACACACGGCATGGAGTTTACCATCTTAACTGTTTCCAAGTGTGCAGTTCCGTAGTGGCACATACATTTGCATTGCTGTGCAATCCCCAGAACTCATTTGATCTTGGAAAACTAAACTTTATACCCATTTAAAAAAACAACTCCCCATTTTCTCTCCTCACAGCTGTGCTGACTGTCATTCTACATTCTGTCTCTATGAATTTGACTACTCAAGGGATCTCAGATAAATTGGGTCATAAAGTGCCTGTTCTTTTGTGTCTGATGTATTTCACTTCGCAGAACGTCTTCATGGTTCATCCATATGTTTGCATGTATATTAACTGGCTTCCTTTTTAAGGCTGAATACCAATCCATTGTATGCATATGTCACATTTTGCCTGTCCCCATTGCTCTGTCGATAGACACTTGTGTAGTTTCTGCCACTTGACTATTACGAGTAATTCTGCTATGAACATGTGTATATAAATCTCTAAGACTCGCTCTCTTTTCTTTTCAGTTGATAGGTGCATATGATGGAAGTGATTAGTACTGTACCTCTGTAAGGCAGAGGTCCAGGAGGACTGAGCAGACCCCAGGATCACAAAATTCCTCTAGCATGACCTTAACAGAGTCTGATTTTCCAAGGTTGCTGCTCATGTGGAAAGCCTGTGACAGATGAGCTGTTTTACATGAAGGCTCAGTTTGGAAAGTTTAATCTACTTAAAAATATGTTTTGTGTGATTTTGTGCTCTGAAATATCTTTCCTAGTTAGAGAAGGCATCGTGTTTAGAATTGAAAAACAATGTCTCAGGGCTGGCAGGTGGCATGGTGGTTAAAGGCGCTGGATTCCCACATGGCCAACCATGGTTCAAGTCCCAGACCTGGTGGCTTGCTTTCTTCCTTTCTCTCTCCATCTATCTCTGGTCAAATTAAAAAGTAATAATAAATGGAAATAAATTAATTAATAAATATTCCTTTTTAAAAAAAAAGAAAAATAGTATCACTTAGAAATTTAATGCAGTGTTAATTTTTTTTCCCCCGGGCCTCTACAAAAAAAGACAATAATAATGAACTTATTTCTTTGGTCCTTTCTTTGAAGAATTTAAATTCTATTCTGTGGCTTTAACCTGTGGTGCATCTAAACTGCACTATAATTTATATTCTTTGAGAGTGTGTAATTAGACTTGTTTTAGTCAAATGCTTATTGGAATGTGGAAATCATTTCACTGGGTTTTCCAATTATGATTTTGAGTCACCTTCAGTCTTTACTTTGCAGCAGCCTCCCCCCAACTCATTCTAGTCCAGACTTGCTTAAATTATTTTTATATCCTTATATGTTTACATGATTCTTTCATATTATCTTTCCAGAAATAGCTTTTGCATAGTCAAAGGTGGCTTGGGTATGTGTTCTCTTATTTACAGCTGTTAATAACATGTTTATGAGAGCTCCCTTTGGCTATCCCATGAATTATCTACTTTTTTTTTTTTTAATAAAAAGTTTCTTCTTAACAAACATCTTGACAGTGAACCGTTTCTAGAGAGGGAGTAACTGTTATTATCATGCTTATCTTGGGGATACGTGAGCAGCAGTCATTGAACTATTTCTAAACTGTGTTTCTTTCTCTTTTATGCTCACCCTCCTGTCACACTGCCTCTGGGAACATGGAACGTGGACCTGCTCCTGCTCCTCATCTGGGAAAATGTTCTCTTTGGACGTTGGGACTTGGATACCTTGGGTGAGTCCTGACATTGATGTTTAAGCTGTTGATTGCTTTCTTTCTTTATGGAAGATAATTGGCTAATGAACTTGTTTGAAAGGAAAATACCTTCAGCATCCCAGTGCCCATGTACATGTGCCCCATGCACCTTTTACGGGTGTTAATCTTTCAGAATTAAAAAGGGAAAAATCCTGAGTTGTATGATTAAGACACCCAAAGTCAAATGAGAAAAAGATGAATCGGAGTCAATGACAAAAGTTGCTAGGTAGACCTTTGTTGTTGTTGTTGTTTGTTTGGCTTTAGACCATCTTTAATAATAGTTCTTCTGACAGAAAATATGTTTATGATAGAAAATATCTTTGCATTGCTGTACAATCACCAGAAGTCATTTGTTCTTGCAAAACTGAAACTCTATACCTGTGGAACACAACTTCCCATTTTCCCTCTTCACAGCTTCTGGTGACCCCCATTCTGTCTCTGAGTTTGACTACTCAAGGGACCTCATATAAATAGGATCATATAGTATTTGTTCTTTTGTGCCTGACATATTTCACTTAGCATAATTTCTTCAAGGTTTATCCATATTGTTACATGTATCATAACTTGCTTCCTTTTTTAAGGCTCAAAATATTTTGAAAATACCTACAAAGCTTGATGCTGAATTTTCTAAGGCTCTTGTTCAGTTGTTTGTTAAATCACACACCTCAAATCTTGGTGTTTATCATTTGTGGTGGATATAAGCTTACTTATTATTGTGATGCTGACATTGTCAATAGAAACCCACTGGGAAAGGTACATTGTTGATGTATTTATATTAAGATGTGTTATGCATCTTTGCATCACTTCCCCACTCAAGTAGTCTTTAGTAGATGGTATTGTAACTCAAGGTAGTCAAACTTAAAAATCAAACTCTAACTTCATTTTTCTAAAACTGAGCCATTAGAGTGCTGGGCCCTCTGTTGTTTTTGCATACAAGACAAAGACTGTGAAAGAGGGTTGTAGTCTGCTGACAGATTTCTTACTATAAAATGCAGGCTAGACACCAGGCAGGTTTTGAATACAAAACCAAAAAATTTTAAAGTAATTGTTTTTCGGGGCCAGCAGATGTCACTGGACTTTGACATGGCAGACCGAATTTCCGGTCGCTGATCCAATGACTTGAAAATCACACCAGGCACGTGTGTGTGTGTGCCCAAGATTCTGGGAGAAGAATGAATGAGAAGCAATTATGGCATGGCCCTCCTCCCTGGGGGCGATTTCTCACTTTCCCTCTCACTGTCTTTGTCTCATTCTCTCTCTGGCGAGCACACATACCCTATGGTGAAAACCACTAAAAATAAATTACACAAAGCATTGTTTTGCTAGCTCTTAAAGATGGTAGGGAGCAAGATTTTGGATAAAGCCTTTCATTGGCATGTTACGGAAAAGGCTAGGTCTAACATATTCTCTACTTTTCTGAAAAAAAAAAAAAAAAAAAAAAAAAAACTTTAGCATAGCTGATTGAAAATGAAATAGGTTGAGTTGTATCTCCTTAGGAAAGTCTTAGTTATCAGCTCCACTCTCACCCCGAGTCTCCCTCCCCAAACATTTCACACTGCCATGTCACTTCATTAACCCGTTGAAGTGTCAGGGTTTCACTTGTTAGGAACAAACACATTTGTTGTCATTTCTGAAATTTCTAAAATTGTTTTGAATATTAGCATGAAACTTGGCACTGATCTTGTAAGATCTTATATTCTGGTGTAAGTAATTTGGGAGTCTTCATCTTAGATGATTCAGTTACCCATAAATATCCTTAGGAATGTGTGTCATTTGAGTTTATAATCTGCGGAGGTGTGAGTAGTTGATTTGACACAATTACCACCTAATCAGCTGTTTTGCCTATTGGGTTAAGGCATGATTCTTCAGTTCCACATTTAAAAATCTCCCTTTTGGATCCACCTTGTGCATTTTCTTTTGTGTATTTCTTCAGGTCTTTTTATCTTCCTCCACTTCACAGTAAACTATCACTATCTGGACAATTACCCCAAAAGTCTCATTTTCTCTCCCATAATAATCAGTAGCCAGAGCCTACTCTCTCTAAACTGCTCATGAACTAGGTCTTGTGAATTTTCTGTCTGAAACTTTGACTGCTTTCTGAAGATAACACTTTATCTGTGAGATGTTCAGGAAATCCTTAGAAATCTCTGAACCTAAAAATAACCAAGTGTGAGGGATGGTGTTTTACTACACAGTCGTCCTGAGTATCTGCAGGAAATTGGTTCCAGGACACCCCTTTCCCCCAATGGATACCAAAACTTACAGGTACTCAAGTCCCTTATATAAAATAGCGCAGCATCTACATATAACCTATGCACATGTGCATCTCCTGTACTTTAAATCATCTCCATATTACTTACAATACTTAATATAACATAAATGCTATGTAAACAGTCATTATACTTTTTTTTTTTACTTGTATCAATTTTTATCATTTTGTGTTGCTTTTCTAACTAGTGTTATTTACTTAGTTTTTGGAATATTTTTGATCCACAGTTGACTGAATCCACAAATGCAGACCCACACATGTGGAAGGCCGACTGTATTATTTTTCCCCAGATTTGTGCAGTGCATGTGTTCCCTCATTATCCTCTTCTTTCCACAGACCCTTTCTATTGAGGAGTCTTTTGATTTGGGTTTGTTTGGGTTTCTTATTCTTGTCCCATTTATAAGAAAAGATATAGCGTAACTGTATGTGCTAAAGAGTAACTTGTTTGTTCACTAAGGATCATTTTCTTGAAAAATAGCTGGTGGATGGGTCATGCCAGCAAGGCTGGCTTTCTGAGATGTGCATGATCGTGGTATAATCGCCACTTCCCCACTCAGCATTACCTGCCTCACTTATTGCTTACCAGGCACTGGGCAATGGGCTTACCTGAGTCTCATTTACTTGTTTTTTTCTTTTTTCTTTTTTTTTTTTTAAGAATTATTTTATTTAACTTTATTTATTTATTTATTTTAATTTGACCAAAGAGAGACAGAGTGAGAGAGGGAAAGTGAGAAAGCGAGCTGCCAGGTCCAAGACTTGAGCTGCTGTCGGCCATGTGGGAGTCCAGCGTCCTCAACTACCATGCCTCCTGCTGGCCTCTCATTTACTTTTTTTGTTTTTTTTTCTTTTTTTGGAGATGTTTTTGCTGTAGGGCACATGTGCTCACCAGAAACACAGAGAGAGACAGAGAGACAGAAAGCAAGAAATCACCACCCCAGGGGGGATGGCCATGCTGCAATCCCTTCTCCTCCATTCTCTCGGGATCTTGGGTGTGCACGCACACGCGCCTGGCCTGAGTCTAAGCCACCAGGTCCGAGACTTGAACAGAGGTTGACTACCTGGGAGTCCAGCAACATAGCCATTACGCTAACTGCTGGTCCTACCCCTCATCTGGCAGTCTGATTTTAGAGTCGTATTTGTAAAATATTTTCACTAAGCACACTGTTTTTAAACAATTTAATTTACCTTTGAGCTTCTGTACTTCCATAGATAGTGTTTTGGAGCATTGTAGATGATATTTATCATGTGTAAATTCATGTATTTATTTTTTCCATCAGAAAGAGACAGAGACAGAGAAAGAGAAAGACAGAGAGACAGGCACTCACAACATGGCCTTAATGCAGCAGCTCATCATTCCCAGCTTCATCTGGCCTGGGTCACAGACATGAGCTGGTGACTTGGCCCAGGGAGACCCTGGGCTGCCAACCCAGGACTTTCCCATGGGAGCCCAACCTTGCAGAGGATAGCATTGCTGTGCTATCATCTGGCCCCTGACTATGTCTCTATTTGGCAGTTATGTAAAGCTCTTTCATGAATCAAATGCGGCAATTATGTGGTGGCAGGAGGTGGAGACAGAAGTGATTACAATAAAGAACAGATTAGGAGAGTGATTAGCCCTACCAAAGTGGTTTCTGTTTCTAGATAAGTGAATTCCTTTGTAACTGACAGTACAATCATGTTTTAATAGAACTAATAGTTTAGGAGAGAAAATCAAACAAACTCTTAACTTTTTTCTAAACTCAGACATGCATGTGTACCTACAAATTCCATTTGGATTTCGACTCTTGTTATTGAGTGTTAGGGCTTCTCACCTCAATCATGAGTCCTCTAATAGCTAATTTTCTGCTTTATTAGTCAGGGTAATAAGGCTTTTCTCAAAACTGGAGAGACATGAAAGGCAGAAAGTTATCTTGGTCAGCTTGCCTTGCTTGCCCCTTTCAAGACTCTATTGACAAGTATAGGGACTAATGGAGCTGAGCTATGGGAGTGCTGGGCCAGAATGCTGAAATTTTCAGTCACCTACACCACGCAGAACCTCAGCATATGTCACTGGGCCTTACAATAACCCGCTAGAGCCTTGCTTCCATCTTTATTCTGTCCTTGGTCAGACTCTAGAGAGACATAGCCAAACTATAAATCTGTCCTCACCTGTCTCTTGCTTTAAATGTCCCAGAAGCTCCTCATTGCTTCTAGAAGGACTTTCCCCTATGTAATTGCAACAGCCTGATGAGTATTGAGCTTCTGTGTGGGTGTCACAGGTAATGTGTTACTAATAATAAATTACCCACTAAAATTTTTTTAAAGTTCTCTTTAAATATTTATTATAATTCATGTATGTATTTACATGTAATCATTGCACATCATTGTCGGGTACAGAATGGTCTTTAAAAGCATGCATAAAATGTATAGTAAACAAATCAAGGGTACAAGCATATTCACCACCTTCAACATTCAACATTATGTTATGCTGTGAACATTTGAAATCCAGTCCAATGGTTATTCTGAAAGTATGTACTGAATTGTCTATGATACTCTTTACTGTGAAATTCAGTTCTAAAGAAAAACATATCGACCAAAAATCAAGCAGCAGACAATCTCATAAATGAACAAAGATAATCTTAACATAGCTAGTGAAAGAAGAATTTGTCATTTCCATGTAGAGGACTGTGAGAAATAACAGTTCATAATCTGAAAAAAAAATCTGTGGGTATCAATCATTGGTCCAGTCAAATACAGGTAAAATTACATATAATAGTATCTCATTAGGAAGACATAGAAAAAGAACACTTTAACTCACACACTGAGTTCTTATAAGACTATAATACCATACTGTGCAAAAAGAAAAAAAAAAAGCAAAAATAAAACAAAATTGAAAAGAGATGTTTAAAAGTGAAGACATGATAAAACCAATGATTTGGTGATATTCATTGTAAAAAAGAATTTTTTTAAGTAAAATAGATTTGATTCAAGTTTACCAAGTTAACCACATAATTTTTTCTTTTTCTTTTTCTTATTTTCTAGAGTTAGTTTTAAATTATTTATTTATTTATTTTGCTATAGGGCATGTGCACTCACCAGAAAGACAGAGAGAGACAGAGAGACAGAAAGTGAGAAATCATCCCGCAGGGAGGATGGCTACAATGTGATCCCTTCTCCGTTCTCCTCTCAGGATCCTGGGCATGCATGTACATGCACCCGGCGTGAGTTTAAGCCACCGGGTCTGGGACTCAAACCACAATTGACTACATGGAAGTCCAGCGACATAGCCATTACACCAACTGCTGGTCCCAACCACATAATTTTTTAAAAAAGCTTTTGCCAGAGGGCATATGTCCTCATCAGAGAAAGGCAGAGAAAAAGGGACAGAGAGGGAGGAGAAAGTACCCCTCAAGGGGGCATGGTCATGACATGATCCATTCTCCTCCATTTCTTTTTTTTTTTTTTTAAATTATTATTATTTATTTATTT
>NW_006203430.1:73967-93191 GCF_000334495.1 Tupaia belangeri chinensis | reverse complement strand
GGGGGGGGGGGGTGGGGGGGGTCAGGCGCGTGCGGCGGCAGCAGCTGCTGCCGCCAGCTTAGCAGGGCCCCGGGGGGACATGCAGAGCCCAGAAGGGCCCGCGACGTCCCCAGGCCAGACGCAGCCTTGGCGCCCGGCCCGCCTCCCGCCGCCGCCGCCGCCGGCTTGGTGGGGGCCCGGGGGGACACGTTTTCTGAAACCAGAAAGAACTGGGACTTCATCTTTCAAAGACTACTGTATGCTTGATTGCTGATATTTGGTAGGTCATCACAGGTTGTGTTTCTTGAGAAGTAGGCTGTGAAATGTACATTGGTGACCAAGGTGTCTGTTAGCAAGTACTCTTGGAACTGATACCAAGGAAGAAGTAGGAATGGGCATAGAGTGAAGGTGGGTTGGTTGCAGTCCCGACAAAGGCCTCAGCCTACCCCAGGGGAAGTTCTGAGGCTGGGATGACTTCCACATTGTTCTTGATTAGAACAAGAGGGCCTGAGCATTTCTATTCCATGCAGATGTGTCATTTTGGATGTTGGCTGCCCCAGGAGGAGGTGTGGTCTAGGCAAGTCCGTTGTCTTCAGTGGAGTCCCTTCCCCAAATATTAACAGATGAAGACCACCTGCTGGCAGCACTTCTAGTGGCTGGAGGATTATAAATCCTTCATTCCTGTAAGGGGATCTGAATGATTTATCATAGTGTTCACCATATAGGTGTGACTTCTTGTGAAATTAACCAAAGAAGAGTAAAAATACACGTGGATTTGGAAATTGGTGGGAAGATGGTAAAATGAGGAAAGGAAACACTTGGGCAATTTCAAACTGCTCTATGAATAAAAATGATTTAAAAAAAATAGATTTCTCTCTGAAGAAGAAGATATGATTTTTAAAGACTCCTGAAGCTTTAATTAAGCCTTTCTGTCCTGAATGGTTTTTAACTAGCCCAAATATTAAAATGTTAAAATTTGTCCTACTTATTCCATAATATATAAACATTTATTGACTACCCAAAACGTTGTGGGACAATGAAGAAAAAGAAGAAATCAAATTGTAAACAGGTAAGTTTTCAAACCATTGGTAAATCAGGCCATTTTTTAAATAGTTGATTACAATATTGGGTCATTGGAAAAGTCATGATGTGTTTTTCTATGCAAAAATGTGTCATGACTTTTCCGATGACCCAGTACAAAGCACAACGAAACGATAATTCTAATACTAGTATAAGCAGAGTAGACTAGAGAAAAGGGTACATTAAATCTGACTTGGTAATGGAGAAGAGGGTGTGTATGTGTGTGTGTGTATACACACATGTGTATGCATGTATATGTGCATGCATGTGTGAACACCTTTGGAATTAGATGTCATATGAGCTAAGCTTGAGTTCGACCCCTCCAGGAAATGTGAACCATTACTTTTCTGCCTGAAATAATATCTCATTCAACTTTCATAGCTTCTGCCCCTGCTGACCTCTATGGTTGGAAGGAAGGGCACTCTAAGCAAAATCTACTGTTGCCAATAACATCAAAATCATACCTCTTCTTCCTTATTCCATTTTCACACTCTAAAAATAAGATGACTGTCAAGACTTTCAGGTTTTGTTCCTGTAACGGAACAAGGTCCAAAAACATGAGACTCTATTTCAGTTCTAGGGTTGAGCTGACAGCCGCTCTCCTACAAAACTTACCTCTGACCTTGTCCTCTCATCCCTTCACCAGGCCCATGTGGACCCTTGGACCTTCCGTGACTCAGAACTGCTGCCCAAGTTAGAGGTGTGCCTCTGCACACCTGCACCATGCCCAGAAGGAAGGGCCTTGTTCACTTTCCTTTCACTTAGAGAATGCTCCCCTTCCTTTGAATGACTTCTCCGTACATGTAGTTCCTTTGTTTTTCCTACCTTATCTTTAATTATTGCTCAGATAGTGACAGTGTTGATGAATAAGACATTATGTCTCTCTCTCTCAAAGGTTTAGTGAAAGGGGAAAAAATTGAAACATGCTGAATTACAATAGCAAAGTTCTAAATTATGCTTATGAGGCAGTGTTGATGATAAGGAAGTAGTTAAACATTACTTCCCTTAGAAAGAAATTGTTCTCAGGACCAATACTGTCAGCAAAATGGAAAACAATTGATTCATCAAGTTCTTTCTTCCCTGGCATATACAGAATGAGATTATTAGCTAGAGAAATTTATTCTAAAACTCTATTTTTGTCTGTGGCTTTCCTTATCAGTCATTTCCCTGTCAGTCTTGTAGTCTTATATTTAAAATTTTAAAACATAAGCTACCCATCCTCCTCTTCTGATTCTTCTAAAGTTGTCACCCTAGGGACAAGGAGAGGAAAGAAGACAGAAGGACTGTCAATCTGCTGGGGCCATATTGATCCTTCCATGTGGATGCAGGATCACCTTATATTGTGCCATGAGTAGACTTAGGTGCTTGACTCACCTTTACCTTTTAGGGAAATAGTTTGAATGTAAGTTTTCCTTGGGAGAATCTGTTATCCTATATGGGGGCCAAGTGGCACAACAGTAAAAATGAGTTGCTCTGCAAGATAGACTCACATGAAAAGGTTTCTGGTTCAAGTCTAGAGAACTCCCTGAGTATGTCAGGCATACTCTTACGCATAATGTGGGGTTTGCTGAGGTTGGAGGTGGAGCATAGAATTAAGAACCTGTTGGGGGTGTTCTCCCTCTCTCTCGTCCCTCTCATCATAAAGGAAGTAAATAAGTAAACTTAAAAAAAAAACTGGGTTGTCAGGAAAGTCATGACTCATTTTTTGTATAGAAAAACAGAAAAATATGGCATGACTAATAATTTATTGATAACCTAATAATTTATTGCCCTGTAAGTAATACTATTGGAATAATAAACTGCTGGTTATAATAACAGTACGATACAGGTTACAAAACTGGCACAAAAGATGGAGAAAGTGCAGTGGTCAGGAGAAAAATATGCATGCATTTTCTGTTATAGGATATGCTGCTAGTCCACCCTTCTCTCCCCACAATTTGAAAAATTATTTGGAAGCTCTGTTATATTGTAGCAGAAGGTCAAACTGCTTTACTATCAGTATGAGAACTTAGTATGAAAATATATAAAGTGTGGGCCAGTGTCCTGATGTAATGATTAAGGGAACCAGATCCTGCATGGCTTACTGCTCTTGGTTCAAATCCCAGACCTGGTGGTTTTCCCCTGGTGCATGTGCAAGCCTATTCAAAATCCCAACAGGGTGGAAAATGGTGAAGGGATTGCAGCATGACCACACCCCACAAGATTCCCCCCACACACATGCACACACAAGCCCTCCTATCAAGTGCATGTGCCCTCTTGGAGGAAAAGAAAAGGAAATGCACAAAGCTTACTGACCAATTTTATATGAAGGCTTCTGCCAGTTTTAAACATATTGAAAAAAGGCTATTTCAAATAGTTTCTCCACTTCATTCAGTTTTTATTTTAGGCAATAAATGGCGTAAGAGCCCAAAGCCACAGCTCCTTTATTTTATTTTTTTTATTTTTAGAGGTTTTTGCTATAGGGCATGTGCGCTCGCCAGACAGAGAGAGAGAGACAGAGAGATAGAAAGCGAGAAATCACCCCCCAGGGGGTATGACCACGCTGCAATCCCTTCTCCTCCGTTCTCCTCTCGGGATCTTGGGCACGCACGCACACGTGCCCGGCGTGAGTTTAAGCCACTGGGTCTGGGAAGCCAACCGCGGTTGACTACGTGGGAGTCCAGCAACATAGCCATTACGCCAACTGCTGATCCCAGCTCCTTTATACTAGTTTCTTTTCTTTAAAAAAAAAAAAAAAATCACTTCTGTCATTAAAGAAGATTAACCACTCTAAAGTGCTATTCTTTTTTATTGCTGTTAGTTTTGCTTCTATGAATCATTTATGGTAGTGAGTCCTAAATTGATTTAGTCATTCATTTGCAAAGGAGAAAAATTCTTTGCATATGGAAAGTGTGAGATAAATGTCAAAGAAAATAGATTTTCGTCATTGTTTTGGTTTGACAGATAAAATACCTAGTTATGTACAGAACTGGATTTGGGGGATAGTTTAACTGCCTTCATGCTTATCTGACCCCTAATCCATCCAGTTTCTTGGACTTTGGGGAAAAGAATTTATGTGAGGTCAATGGTCTGTACTTGTTCAAAGGTTATTCTGCCACATAATTCAGCTGTCAGCAAAACACTGTCTTGCCTGGCCTAAGATTTTGTAGAAATCTGAAAGAAGAAAAAAAAAAAAAAAGACTCCACGACATTTTATTGCCTAGTAAAGTGACAGACCCATGTAGGCTCTGTCAGCAGAAACACAGGAATTGAGCAAGCGTTCTGGCTGCTGGTCTGAACTTGGCATTTGCAGCATGTGGGAGAGTCAGCCCTGAGCTAGCACAGGGACAGCTGACTTGGACTTCGCCACATCGGAGGGAGGGAGTGAGTGGGGGTTTTATCCTGTAGTGCTGAGCATTCTCAAAGTTTGATGGTGTTATCTTGGAGGTCCTAATCTTCTCTAACTAAAGGCCACTGGCAGGCTCCCAAGTACAGTTATATCCTATTTTTAAATGCAAGTATTACTTACCCGTAATTGAACATGTGGTTTGTTCAATTTGGGAGCCCCACCCTCCTCACACATCCCAAAATGTCTGATTAAGGGTTTCCTATAATCCTACATGATGAAAAATTTACAGGTTTAAATGTATTTTGGATGTTTTGCGTTTTGTTAATGCTCTACTGTGTTTACGAGTCTTTTGTTTGTTTTTAACACCAGTGTATCTCTCACTGTCATGAATGATCTGAGTACCATGTCCACTTAGACACATGAGAGCATTAACATTTTATTTTCCAAAATATTATTATTTAAAATATTATAAAATATTATTTTTGGAAAGAGTTTTTTTGCCTTAGGGTATGTGCACTCCCTGGAGAGAGAGAGAGACAGACAGACAGACAAGGTGAGAGGTAAAATGAGAAATCACGCCCCCCCCCCCGGGAGGATGGCCATGCCGAAATCCCTTCTCCTCCATTCTCTTCCCTGGATCTTGGGCACCTACGCACATGTTCCCCTCATAATTTTTAAGCCACTGGATCGGGGACCCAAACCACAGTCAGCCATGTGGGAGTCCAGTGACGTAACCACCACACCATCTGCTGGTCCCAACATTTAAAAAATACTTTTATAAGTATACAGAGAAGATAGAGAAGGTGTTATCACCTATGCCCTCTGCCCCGTTCCCTAGATAAAACTTAACGTTTGCACTGGAATTCTGAACAGTCTTTCTAGCCCTTGACTCTGTCGTAGCAGTTTTGCACTAGTGCTTCTCTGCACTAAGCATTAATGGTACTGTTCATTTTAATGGTCTCAATAATTAAAAAAAAAAAATTCAAATACTCAAATTGGCAAGAAAGAAACATCAGGTTACGTTCTTTCTTTTTTTTTTTTTTTTTTTGGAGAGGTTTATGCTATGCAGCGCATACACTCGCCAGGGGCCATGACCACACCGCCATCCCTTCTCCACTCTTCTCCTCTCTGGATCTTGGGCATGCACGCACATGCGCCCAGTGTGAATTTAAGACACAGGGTCCCGGACTCAAACTGCGGTCAACTACATGGGAGTCCAGCGACATAGCCATTATGCCAACTGCTGGTCCCAGTACTGTAGATTTTAAAGATGCATTTTATCTTTTTTCAAGAAAGTTTGCTTGAAGGCACATGTGCTGGCCTGAGAGAGAGAGAGAGGGAGAAAACACCGCCCCCCCCCGCCCCCGGAGGAATGATCACACTGCAATCCATTCTCTATTTTCCTTTCTAGGATTTTGGTCATGCATGGGCAAGCGCCTGAAGTGTTTTTTCAAGCCAGTGAGTCCAGGACTTGAACTACTCAGTTGGGTATATGAGATCCAGATAATTTAACCACTATGTTACAGTCTGGATCTAAAGATAGACTTTTTTTTTTTTAATAATAATAAAAAAAGAGTACATTTTTGCTTTTGAATTTGTTACTTTTTTCTTCTTGTTGCTTTTTAAAAAATCATTCCTAAACTTGGACAAGGGGCTCCACCTAGTGTAAGCTTTAGGTTTTAAAAAAATGAATTTAAAGTAAGGACAGAAATTAGTTGAAAATACTCTTCCAGAAGAGTGCAAAAATACAAAAGACTTTTTTATTTAACAAAGTGTTTTTATGGTTGAGATCATTCATGTAATTTGAGGACACAGAAACGTTCTTGCTCATTCCCTCATTTCTCCACAAATTCCTATCTTTATGTAATTTTTGAAAGGCAAAATTACATTACTGATGTGTCTAAATACAATTTTAGGTTGTAAACATTACCTTTGCCTGTGGTGAATGGATTTAGATTCAATTTTCTGGTAGTGTAACAAGAGTAGAATCTTAAATGAAACAGTCTCAACAGTTAGTAAACCTAAGTTACTGCCCAAAATTGTTCTGCTTTGTCTTGTTTTCTATTTTAGATTGACGCTTTATTTAATAATTATAACAAAACCACCTATTTAACTTTTGAAATTTTTAATACCATATCCAATTTTAAGATTCAGATTTGTTTCCTTAGCAACCACTAAGTGAAGTTGTACTACTGGTGCTAATGTAACATTCTGCAAACATAACTGTAAACATCAGTGTCCTGCTATATTTAGCTTCTTTATATGTATATATATATATTTTTTTTTTCATAGAGGGGAATTTCCAGTGGTCATACAAGGGGACTTCAAACAGTCTGTGGAAAAATGGAATGAAAATATGGGTTTATTTTAGTGCAAAAATTATTTTCAATCCACGTATAGTTTTTTTTCCTAATATGCATGTTCCATGAACCTTTTGAAGTCTTTTTGTATATGTTGTCAGTGAGTTCCAAGAAAAGAATGTAAATATGCCTCTAGACTTTAGAGTCTAAAGGATAGAACACCAGACTGAGGGACAGGTGTAGGAAAATGTCCTACCTTGTCAATGACATTAACACCTCAGAGATGCAAACAGTTCATTCTCCTAACACCCTGTGAATAAGGGACTCTTAATACATATTTTACAGATTTTAAAAAATTACCGCTTGAGGCCAGTAGATGGTGTAGCAGTTACGTCGCTGGATTCCTACCTGGCCAAGTCCCAGACCTGGTGGCTTGAAATTCATGTCAGGCATGTGTGTGCGCATGCCCAAGATCCTGGGAGGAGAATGAAGGAGAAGGGATTGCAGTGTGGCCATCCCCCCTGAGGGTGATGATTTCTAACTTTCTCTTACTGTCTTTGTCTCTCTCTCTCTCTTTAGCGAACACATGTGCCCTAAGGCAAAAACCTCTACCCCCACCCCACCCCCCAAAAAAACCCTGAAGCTCAGTGAAATCAAATAATCAATCTAAGTTGTACTTGAATTTGAATTCAGATTTGTGTTTCTCCGTAGCACATGCTTATTCCTCTACTTCTTTTTACTGACCTGTGTAAACATTAAGTCCTTCATGTTACCATCTCTTCTTTCCTTTTCCAGTTCATTGCTGTTTTTATATCTAGGGTGTAAATAAATATATACTAGATTTCAAGAGGATTGACACTATCTGTGTCCTCAAAGGGCTTTTAGTTTAACCAGAGAGATAGAGCGCAGGTGTATTTTTGAGAGATTATATGTTCCCTTGTGCATTTAGTTAAGGGCCAGGTATGCTATTAGATAAAATGCACAATAACATTTCAGATTTCTGAGGGCAAGGGCATCTTCTTTCCTACTACCTCTTCTTCAGCAAGAAGAACCTTCCTTCCAGAATGGGGATGACTTGGTGGATCAAAAGAGTATTATTTAATGCTAAATTCTATTACTGCGTTATCTAATATAATGTTTCTCAAACTTTTGGGCGTTGATATTCCTTTGCACTTTTGAAAAGATTAAGTAGCACAAAACTCTTTCATTTAAGTTATACTTACTGAAATTTAGCATTTTTGAAATTAAAACTAATAGTATTTTAAATATTAATCTATTTAAGAATAAAATTAGTAAGCCCATTACAGGTTAATTGAAATCACATAGTTTTATGAAAAACTGTATTTTCTCAAAGACGATATTTTTTAAGTTTTGTTTGCCTTAATACTGGGCAACTAAGAGTCTCATCTGCTTTGCTTTTTTTTTTTGAGAGGTTTTCGCTATAGGGCATGTGCACTCGCCAGAAAGACAGAGACATAGAGACAGAAAGCGAGAAATCACCCCCCAGGAGGATGGTCACGCCACAATCCCTTCTCCTCCATTCTCCTCTCAGGATCTTGGGCACACACGCCCGGTGTGAGTTTTAAGCTACCAGGTCCAGGACGTGAACTGCGGTCGACTACGTGGGAGTCCAGCGACATAGCCATTACGCTAATTGCTGGTTCCCTCACTTGCTTTTGATTCAATCTTATGATATGTTGTTTTGAAATGTAACAAGAAAATCTAGCTTCATGCAGAAATGTAGTTAGAAAAGGAGAGGAGTATTTTCATTCCTTTTCTCAGATAATTCTTTGACCTTGCTGAATCATAGAAGGGTTTCAAGGAACTCCTAGGGGTTCCTGGTCCTCACTTTGAGACCTGCTGGTCTGAGTAATAGGAGGCCTCATTTCAAATCTCAGCTCTTTGATTTCTCACATGTGAAGCCCTGGGGAAGTACTTACTTTTGACAGAACTGTTATAGACATTAAAAAAAAAAAAAAAAAAAAAAAAAAAAAAAAAAAACATGGGCATGCGAGATCTGGCACGTGAATGATGCCAGCACCATGTTGGTGATGCCGGGCTGCTGCTATTGTGTCCGTGGCTGCAGCTGTCCCCTGCTCCTGGGTCGTGTGAAACCTAGTTTCCAGAGTCAGAAAAGAGGGTCATGCTGAGCTTCGGGGTGTCCAGGAGGACAACTCTCTAGAAGACAATGACGCTATTGACGAGGCAGGATCTCTCTCATTCCTAGATTATAATCTTTCATCACAGGCTTCTGTCTTTTCCTCCTAGAATAAGGCTGTTTGTAGGATTTGCAATTCTGGATATACTGGAAGTAGAGAAGCAGTTACAATGGTTACTATTAGGACACAGTATAACCAAGATGAATAATATATTATATATTCATATTTAGTGTAAAATCCATTGTTTAAACTGTAATAAGTAATTGCAGTTTTTACTAAAATAGCAGGAAATGGGTACCATGAGACTGAAAAAAGTAAAAGACCAAAAATTCTGGGAAGGCTTTTTTTTCTTTTTTTGGTATGCACTTACCATAGAAAGAGAGCAAGCATTCCCCAATGGGTGGGATCACACGACAATTCCTTCTCCATTTCTTTGTCCTCTTGAGATTTTGTGCACACGTGCACACACACCTGGAGTGTTTCTCAAACCACTGGGGCCAGGATTTGAACTATAGTCAGCTGTGTGAGGTCCAACTCCGCCGCTCAGTATTTGATAACCACTGTGCAACCAGGCCAGCCTTTTGGAAAGGTTTAATTCTTATCAGTGTTTTAATACATTTAAATGCTGAGTCAAGCACCTTCCATCTATATGTGATGTGCTAATTTTTTTTCCATAAACGTTGACAATAGCGCTGTGGATCACATGATACTGAAGGATTGTGGTCAGGATGAAGCAGGGCAATGGAGGCCATCCCTAAGGACAGGGTCTAAAGTCAAGTCTTATTGCAGGGAGATGAATTTGAGTACTGCTCAGAATAGGAAAGTTCTGAGGTTATGCAACAGGCCCAAAATAAGGGTCAGCAATCCAGAGCGACCAAAGTGTGAAAACCAAAGGGGGCCCAGGAGGATTTGGTAGTATGAGGGGGGATTAGGGACAAATAGAAAAGTAAAGCAGACCCCATAACAGACTATGATGGGACAAGACAAGAATGTGCGAGAATTTAGTCCAAGCCGAGTCTGATAGATTTTGCTTTTATTTATGGTCTTGCTAAGTTTGGGGGAATGTTGGGAGATGAGATTTCAAAATGCTGAGAAATATACTCCGTAAAAATATTTTTTAAAGCATATTTAAAAGGCTTATGGAAAAAATGCCTCCTTTTAAAAACACTAGGAAAGTGACCCCATGAAAAGAATCTTTTTGTTGCATTGTCAGAAGGATGACATAATGTTTTTATTCTAAAAGAACATTTTAGCCACAGCAATAAAACTGCCACAAGATATTTATCATTTAGAGGAAGAATAAAAGGAGAACAAAAACTCTCAACTTTCTGCTTGAGATGAGCAGGGATAAGGGATTTCTTTCTCTCTGTACCTTTAGCAGAATCAGGTCAACTAGTATTGCTAACAAGTTTGAATGTATCTGGTCGAGACACATGTTTGTGTCAGTGCTAGTTATCTATAAGTTTCAGAAACAAATACCTGACTTGCCTAAGAGGATCCTGTTCAGAGTGTGGTTAGACTCCAGGTCTCTTACTTAGCTATGGTGCTTGGGTAGATCACACCCAGCTTCTCAAGGTCTTAGTCTACGGATTTGTAATACAGGAAATGAGATGTGATCAGTGGTTCTCGAAGTGTGGTCTATAGCCCAGCAGCATCAGCATCACCTGGAATTTGTTCGAAATGTATTCCTGGACCTTGTCTCAAACCGACTGCAGGATAAACTGTACGAGTGGGACCCGGCAGCACGCGGTGCTCTGCCAAGCCCTCCTCGTGACCGAGCCTCCACAGGGAGAGCCACCCGCTGAGGACGATCGCTAAACCTCTTCTGTGGGCAGGGATGGAGGATTCTGTCCTGTGCTTCATTCTAGCTCCCAGGCAAGTGGTTGTCTGGACCAGTCAGAGCAGAGAATTGTTCTTTCAGAATATTCAGAGGATTGAGACTGCCTTAAGAGCCTAATTTCAATGTTTAACCACCTCCAGAATCTTATACACCTTATGATTCATACACAAATGTATTGGAGCCGTGAATTTTCAAAGTTGTTTTTTGGAGTACAGTTATTTGAAAGATTTAAACATAGGGCCAGCCCCATAGCCTGATAGTTAAGAGAGCCAGCTCCCACATGAACAACTGTGGTTGGAATCCCAGCCTGGTGACTTGAAAGACATGCTGTGTGTATGCACATGCATGCCTCCAAATACCGACAGGATGGAGAAATGGAGGAGAAAGGATTGTAGTGTGACCATACCACACAGAGCAAGAAATCTAGTAACTAACGAGTGCCTTCTCCCTCTCTCTCTCTTTTTTCCCCTTCTCTCTCTCTCTCTCTTTACGGCAAGTACCTGCACTCATTAGTAATTTAAAAAGAGAGGCTTAACAATAGTAATGAAGATTCTCTGTGGGGGTGAGAGGACACATGTAGAATATGCTTTAAATTTATATGTAATTTCTGAGTTCACAGATTCCTCAGTACCTCCCATGGTCCCCATCAGGGGAGGGAGGAAATGGGGGGAGAGAAGCAAAACATTTAATCATTTAATGGTCACAAAAATAGAAAATTATCTGTTGATGGCAATGTCTTTGACTAGACTAATATGCAGTATCCTCATGCCCAGAAAGTTCGTTTTGTGTGCTGTAAAGATACGCAATAATTAAATGTAAAAGATAAATAAATAAATGATAATAAAAGAGACTTTTGAGAAACAAACAAAGATAGCACTGACTTAGAAAAATTTTTGACAGTGACTGAAATAAACACATTTCCAGGGCTTTTAGGTCTTACTATATATTTTTCTTTTTAGTTTCACTTGTTGGTCCAGTATGTGTCCAATACTTACCAATGGGGTAGGTACTGTTTCAGGTCCTGGGTGAGCTATGTCCTCCTCTCCATTGGCTTGCGCACAATTGAAGAGGTGCACAAAACACTGACCAAATGAGCAACAAATTCCTTCAGACAGGAAAACCTGGGGGCAGTTCTCGAAAGAGAGGTCACATGAGTTGGCCTCCAGGGTCAGCCTCAAGGTGAAGAGGAAGTGGAGGAGCCCTTCCATGCTGAGAGGACAGCTCAACAAAAGCTGGAAAATGGACGACAGTTCTGGAGATGCTTTGGTCCCTGCTTCTGAGAAGGCGTGCCCAGCCCAAACGGATGGAAGAGCTTTCCAGGAGGAGTTGTGGCTCCTGTTAAGCCTACTTCAAGGGCTCCATGTAAGTCTCTAGGAGATGAAGTGGAACCGTTCCTTCCCACACTCATGTCATCACACAACGTTGTCAGATCTCTTCTTTAACACCAAGAATTCTCTTGGAAACAAAAAATATTATTGATAGATCTTACACAATTAGGTTAGCTCTCTTTACAGAGCAAGTTATCACCATTTTCCCAGAAGGCATTGCCCAGAATCTGAGCTATATTTTCACTTCAACCTTAAAGAACTAAAAAGATGGGTCATTTTCGAGAAAGCTTGTAGTAGAATATTGCTTACTCTCAATGTGCTTAGCGTGAACTGATTAATTCTATATTCTTAATAGGCGCTCATAAGAATTGCCTTATAGTCTTTTAACAAGATTTTAATTAATTCTTGTAAGAAAGATAATTCTCTCCTTATTTCCTAGACCTTTCCAATTATAATTACAACAGTTTTGTCTTGATGACCTTATGTCACTCAGCATCATTTCTGGATTGTTTAATTTCAGAAGAAATAGGCCTATATGTGTTTTTCTGATTTAATCAAATCTTCATCCTTAGTATTCACTGCTGGACTCTATGAGGGTTTCAGTACCGATAGAAGCTGCTTAAATTCACAGTGTTGGGAATGAACTATTTTTTTTTTTTGAGAAGTTGTTTTTTTTTTTTTTTGCTATAGGGTGTGCGCGCTCGCCAGACAGACAGAGACAGACAGAGAGACAGAAAGCGAGAAATCACCCCCCCAGGGGGGATGGCCACGCTGCAATCCCTTCTCCTCCAGTCTCCTCTCGGGATCTTGGGCACTCACGCACACGCACCTGGCATGAGTTTAAGCCACCAGGTCTGGGACTTGAACTGTGGTCGCTACATGGGAATCCAGTGACATAACTATTACACTAACTGCTGGTCCCCGGGAATGAACAATTTTAAAAACTGGTTTTTGGGGCTAAAAAGTCGAGCAAAAGGAAATGATGATATTGTCTAGTGTGAAGCCAGAAGATATATAATCCACTATTAGAAATCAAGGCAGCATAACTAAAAGTTTAATTACCCATTTTAAAATTATCAATTAAAGAAATTTTTATGAAAAATCAAGTATATGGCATTTCTTCAGAAAGCTCATGAAAAAAATTCATGTTATGAGAAATTATGCTTACGTTTCAAGTTTTAACAACAAAATAAACTCACATTTAAATTCCATATTTGTACATACTTTCTGAAGTCCCCTCATATATTTTGGTGAAACGCAAAGCCTTAAGATAAAAAGCAGTTTTCTACCTACCTCTTAATAACAGGTCACACGGAGTAAGAAATCTAGTAACTTTAATTTATGCGCTTTAAATATAATTGAGGGGCTGGCCCCTTAGTGCAATAGTTAAAGGGGCTGGATCCCACATAGCTGACCACAGTCTGAAGCCTAGCTCCAGAGCTTGGAAAACATGCTAGGCAGTTGTATGTGTGTGCCCCAAATCCTGACAGGATGGGGCAGTGGAGGAGAAGGGGTTGCAGTGTGACCACACCCTATGGGGGTGCTTGCTCCCTCTCACTCGTTCTGTGTATTTCTTTCTGGTAAGCACACATGCCCTCTGGCAATTAAAAATTGTAATTCAGAGGTCTTATCTAATAAAGAATTAGTGCCAGTGGTGGTAACATGTTTACTATATAGTGGGGTAAATTATGCACTGGAACCTTGTCTACACAGTGCTAAAGAAGCAGTCAATGGGGCAAATGGGTGGTATGGTAGTTAAGGTGCTAACCATGGTTCAAATCCTGGACCTGGCAGCTTGAAACTCACGCAAGGCATGTGTGTGTGTGTGCCCAAAATCTGGAGAGGAGAATGGAGAAGAAGGGATTGTGGTGTGGCCATCCCCCGTGAAGGGTGATTTCTTACTTTCCCTCTCTCTGTCTCTGAATCTCTGTCTGATGTGGACACATGCCTATGGCAAAAACAAAACAAACAAAAAAAGCACTGAATTAGAGAAAGGTATGGCTTTGTGAGTGGTTCTGATATCATTACAATCAACCAAACCCTCTCACTTAAGTCAGAATCTCAGAGATTGACACCAACATTAGTTTATAAAAGTTCCCAAGTGTGATTCCCAAGTGCAGTGCTGGTCTGCACAATACGAGGATGGTTGTCATGTGTGTGCAGTGTTATGATTGATGGAAAGAAGCCAACAGATGCAGCCAAAGAGTCAAAGCTTTTTCTTTTTTTAATAGCAATTGATTTTGAAACTCTCCAGAGACTATTAAATAGAGCAAATTCCCAGAATCTGATTTTCCAGGCCCCCAAAGTTCCCGATAATGATGCACAGCTGTGGTGGATAATCACCCATGTGGAGTGAGGACCTCTTTAGGCACAGTAGCATCACTGGCCACTCTGTGCTGAGCTTGGCCTATACTCCATCTCACCAGCCCCTCTGCTTCTGTTCTGGGAAGCCTGACTCAGTGTTTGCTGCTCACATGGTGCAAGTAACTTGCATAGTCGTCCCTCTCCGCAGACTTAGACACACATCCCTGAGTGTGTGTGTCACAAGATTCAGGGCTAGAACTCCTGGGAGTCTCTCTTAGCCTGCCCAGCCAGGATTCCCAGCCAGCTGAGGCTTACTCCTGCCCTGGATATTTAGTAGTTTATCTGACTTTTATCAAATTCTTTTTCTTTTCTTTATTTATTTCTCTCATGAGAGGAAGAATGAGAGAAAAAGAGGGAGAGAGGCATGCTCAACATGGTCCTCATTACTGCAGTTCACCCCCAGTCTCAGCCAGCCTGGATCACTGGCATGGGTGCTCAGTATAGTCCCAGGCTTCGAACCCAGGACTTTTGACACGTGCATCCAGCTGCACTACCACTTGGCCCCAAGACTTGAATGATTAATCTAACTTGAGTTTTTTTGTAGCATAAGGTTTTTTTGTTTGTTTTTAGAGAGAGATTTTTGCTATAGGGCACATGTGCTCACCAGAGAGAGAAAGACAGAAAGTGAGAAATGGCGGCCATGAGGCAGTCCCTTCTCCTCCATCCTCCTCTCAGGATTTTGGGCATACACGCACACGTGCCCAGTGTGTTTTAAGCCACTGGGTCCAGGACTTAAACCTCTGTAGATTACGTAGGAGTCCAGTGATGTAAACATTGCACTATCTACTGATCCCGTGTGGCATAGCTTTTTAGGTAAATTATATATCATAAGATGATAGGTCTTTAAAAAGTTCATTGAAAGTGTAGGTTATGAAAAAAATTCCATAGATTTCAAAAAACTTTGCACCAGAATAAACTCTTACTTTCATTCCATTTTTCCATGAACTTTTTGAAGTCCCTTCTCATTGTTGATTAGTTTATTGTTTTCCCTTGTTTTTAAGAGGTGAGACACTGAGGAAATACATTAGTATCTAAAGCATTTTTTTTGCGTAAGTCCAAAGCATGCTTAGCTTAGTGTCCTTTCACAGGAAAAAAAAATCTAGAGTATTCCTCAGGCAGCAGTTGGCCTAGCAATTGTTTGGCAATTAGTCTGTTTTTCTGGGGAAAGATGTGGCTGTTATGGATTATATCTTATATCTACTTTGTTATGTTCTCCCTTCCATAAAATAGGATTGAATATTTTAAATCAGTAGATTCAATGAATTGAAATATTTTGAAAGTTTTTGTTTGACTTCACTCTTCTTTTACTCCTGAGATTTCTTTTTTTACCATTTACTTGGAGATAAAAATAAAATGAGATTCTCATACAAATGAAAAATGACTCATCTAAAATTTTAGCAGCAGTTGCTATGTCACTTGAAATTTTAGTTTCCTAATATTTCTTAACACTTTTTCTAGCAAGCAAATATCCTCCTTTGCTATAGTCTACATATTTAGGTTCCCCCCAAAATTTATATTTTGAATCCTAACCTACCCAGATGATGGTATCAAGAGGAAGGACCTTGGGACCAGAAGATGCATAATGGTTACATCATGGGACTCCCACAGGGTCAACCATGGTTCAAGTCCCAGACCTGGTGCCTTAAAACTCATGCTGGGTATCTGTACGTGTATGCTGAAGACTCCAGAAAAATAGAGGAGAAGGGATCTCAGTGTGGCCACCCGCTCTAGGGAGTGATTTTTCAATTTCCCTCTCATTGTCTCTGTCTTCCTCTTTCTCCATTAAGCACATGTGCCCTAAAGCAAAATCCTCTTAAAAAAAAAAAAAAAAAAAAAGATGAGGGACCTTCGGGGAATAATTAGGTCATGAGAGTGGAACCCTCGTGTATGGGATTAATCTCACAAAATAGGAGCAAGTGTTGGCCCAGCCAGTGGCATGATAGTTAAGGTGGCTGGATCCCACATGGCTAACTGTGCAGCTCAAGTCCTGGGCCAATTGCTTGAGGAACATGTCAGGCATATGTGCATGCCCAAAATCCTGAGAGGAGAATGGAGAAAGGATTGCAGTGTGGCCATATCTCCTGTGGAGTGACTTCTCATATTCTCTCTTTATCTCCCTTTCACTCTTCCTTGTGAGCACACACACCTCATAGCAAAACTAAAAAAAAAAAAAAAAAAAAAAATGTCCCAAGAGAATATCTTCACCCCTCCCACCAGATGAGGGTGCAACAAGAAGGCACCATTTATGAACCAGACTGGGCCCTCATCAGACATCAGATCTTCCAGCGCTGTGATCTTGGACTTTGCAGCCTCAAGGACTGTGAGAAATAAATTTCGGTTATTTATGAGTTACTCAGTTTATGGTGTTTTGCTGTAGCAGCCCAAACAGACTAAGACATTTCCCCTAAGCCTGAAAAGTGAGTCATTAGAGGGTGCAGATTCCATGAATATTTATGAAATGGAAAGAAGGAAGAAAATGATGCCGAGATGGTGTTTTCATTTTGGGTATTTTATTGATTCCAGGTTTCTTCTTCTTTTTTCCTTTCTCTTTCTCTTTCAAATATCCTTATATTTTTTAAATTATCATGGTAAAATTTACCTTTTCATGTGTATAGATTCATGTAACCACCCACCACCCCGGTCAGAATACAAGACACTTTCATCACCACAAAGAAACCCTTGTACGGCCATTTTATAGTCACACGTGTCCCCACTCTATTTTATTTTTATTTTTTTTTAGAGAGAGAGATTTTTGCTATGGGGCATGTGCACTCACTGGAAAGACGGAGAGACAGAGAGACAGAACACCTGTTTCCACTTTTAGCCCTTGGCAAACACTGACCTCTTCTCCATTGCTAAGATTTTGTGTGTTTTAGAGTGTTGGCAAACAGAGTCATTATATGACACAATGAGACACTCTGCGTCATATAGTGTAATCTCAAGAGACAGATTTCCTTTATAATATAATGCCTTTGAGATACATCCAAGTTGTTGCATGTATCAATCATTTGTTCCTTTTTATTCTGAGTATTATTTTAGTGTATGCATACACTGCAATGTGTTCACCTGTTTCCCCTTAGAGGATGGTTGTATTGTTTTCAGCTCTTAGCAATTTTGAATACACCTGCTATAGACATTCACACACATTTTTATGTGTGTAGACATGAATTTCCACTTCTCTAGGGTGAAAACCCAGTTGTGTAGGATTGCTGGGTAATTAGGTGAGAACTTTGTCAGACACTGCCAAATATCCAGAGTGGTTCTACCATCTGCACTGTCACCAGCAGCATATGAGGGTGTCAGTTGCTCTGCATCCCTGTCAGCACTTGGTATTGTCAGTACTGTTTATTTTAGCCATTCTAATTGCTGTATAGAGCCCACACTTGTTAAAGAGGAGAAGGAATAGGCCCTTGATACTGTTTTTGTTCTTTAATTGCTCTTGAGTCAGAGGCAGATTAGAACCTCAAACAGATACCTTTGAGAACTGCATCCCCTGAAACTCATTAAGGCAGCTCTCGGGGTTCCTGTCTTTGTCTACTCCTGGTCAAGCTTTGTAAGCCCAAGAGGAAGACAAAGGGAAGGGGATGGGATGAGGAAGGAGAAGACAGAATGGGAGGCATGACAGTGGAGTGGCTTGTATCATCCTTATTCTCTCTCTTATTATTAGTTAGTTTTTGCTATAGAGTGCATGTACTTGCTAGAGAGAGACAAAGGGACAGAGAGAGATAGTAAGAAATGACCATCCACCCACAGAGGGGATGGCCACACCTGCAATCCCCTCTCCTACAATCTCTTCTTGGGATTTTGGGTGTACATATACACCTCTTGTGTCTCTCAAGCTGCCAGTTCTGGGCTCATTCAGTGCAGCGGGCTAAGTAGGATCCAGCATCCTAACCTCCACACCACCTGCTGGCATCTCTCTCTCTCTTTTTTTTTTTTTTTTGCCCTTACCCTCACCCCCTCTCTCTTTTTTAAATGTTTCTTTCAATTGGTGAGAGAAAGAGAAACAGGAACTTTCAAAGGGGCCTTCATGCTGTGATCCACTTCCAGCCTCCTGGGATGTACAGGAAGGTCTCAGGATGCAAACATGGAGCTTCCTGCGGGGCTAGCATCACAGAAGCATTACCACCACACCATAGGCTGACCCCTTATCTCTTATAATTTCTCCCACTTTTTTTTTCCTCCTTTACCCTTTCCAGGTCCAGGACTCAAAGATTAAGTGGGTATTGCTCTTTATAATTTAAATTCAAATTTGAAAGATTAAGTGGGTATTGTTCCTTATAATTTAAATTCAAATTTGATTTAAATTCAAAGTTTAAAATTCTCTTTTAGGTTCAAATTGCTATCTAGCTGAGATGGACAAAACACATTTTATTCCACTGAACAGATATGGAAGAAAAATGTTCTTGCAAAAAGAGGTTAAAACAATCAAAGGATCTGTGTGTTTTGGTCTAGATCACTGTGCCACCAGCTGTGAGTTTGATTAATGTCCTTGAAGCATCAGAGAGGCACTCTCCTGGTAGGAGTTCTCATTTAGATCAGCAGGGCCAAAAAAAAAAAAGTGTATAAAATTATGAGGAATGATATACCTTTTTCTTTTCAAAATGTGGAAAGAAAATATTGGAAAAATTTAGAAACTGGGAAATTGATAATAAAAGCACAGGAAGTAAGAAAAGACTGGGGTATATACAAACTTTAGAAAGGTTTCTGTTTTCAAACACTTTCTTTTTATGACAAGTTTGGACCAAGACTCATCTAAACATAATTAGATGTGCCTAATGAAGCTTCGTATCTTCATGTTTTGTGACTAAACAAACAGCAAAAAAAAAAAACCTAAAACATATAT
>NW_006203430.1:71133-73612 GCF_000334495.1 Tupaia belangeri chinensis | reverse complement strand
TGTGTGTATATAAAATTTATATATATATATATATAACTGAGTTTTACTTGGTTTATTGCTCTTTTTGTATGTTGTCAAGCAATGATCACTTACCATCCTTCCAATATGGTTTGTTGAATATTTTAATGGTTTCCTGTAATCATCAGCATTTATAGGAGTATACTGTGTAATGAGCTGACTCCATAAAATTGACTTTGCTTTTTCCTCAATGCAGAGGAAATTCTGATCAGCTCTTTTTATCTCTTTAGTTGTAAAAAATCCCTAATGTCATCTACCAACTCATTTAATTGTTTACAGGAACACAATGTGCCTATATCCCTCTAAGTAAATATGCTTTCTTGTCTACAGAGTAATCTTTTTTAAAAAAAAATTGAACTAAGAAACCATACATATTTAAGTACCTGGAAATAATTGACCCTACTTATTACTTTTTCCATAAAATAAAATCATCACATTTATTGGGGCTGGCAGGTGGTGTGGTGGTTAAAGGCACTGGATTCCACATGGCTGACTGTTATTCGAGTCCTGGACCTGGTGACTTGCTTTCTCTCTCTCTCTCTCTCTCTTTATCTCATTCACTCACTCACTCACTCACCCTGTCCCTCTCTGGTCAAATTGAAATAAACAAATAAATAAAGTTAAATAAAAACAATTCTTTAACAATTAAAAAATTGCATTTATTAATGAATTCCACCTTGCATATCTCAAGATTATACTTAGATATACCATGTTGCTTTGTTCACCTCATCACAAGGTCTATAGAAATAGGGACCTATTGCTTTAATTACAGTGGCAAGATCATCTTTAGCTCTCAGAGGCACAGCATTGGTAACACACTCCTGGTGTTCGCTCACCACCAAAACCTCTGTTAACTTGGGCAATGTGCTTAACCTCTCTACAAGTTATTTTTCTCTTTTTGAAAATGAATGTGGGACTTGTACTTCACCTTAGGGTGTGAGAAAGTAGTAAGCATTCAACAAGTTATTTATTCAGTAAATGCGTGGATTGGGGCCTGCAGATGACAAGTTGGTTGAGGCACTGGATTCCTACATGGCCAGCACGGTTTGAGTTCTGCACCCATCAGGTTGCAGATCCCTCCAGGAGCATGTGTGCATGCCCAAAATCCAAAGAAGAGAAAGAAGAGAAGGGGTTGTAGTGCAGCATGGACATCCCGCCCGCCCCCCCGAGGGGTGGTTTCTCACGTTCTCTCTCTCTCTCTCTCTAGTGAGTGCACAGCGCCCCATGGCAATAAATAAATAAATAAATGGGTATTCTATTTTATTTCTACATTTTCATTTCATTCATACACATATTTTAATTTCATTCACATTCAATATTTTGGATATATATATATGTATACATATATACATATATATATAATTTATATATTGAAAAAGTGTTTATTTATCTCTTCTATGAGAGAGACAGAGAGATAGACAGCAGAGAGAGAGAGAGAGAGAGGCAAAAACACCCAATAGGGTCGCCACGCTGCAATCAACCCCTTGTCTCAGTCAGTTGAGATCACATGCACGCTTAGGTCCAGCGTGCTCAGGAAGGTCCCAAGACGTGAACACAGGACTTCTCCCATGTGGATCCAGTTGTGTTACACTGTACCCCTTCCTAGCCCTCAGATTTAATTAAAAGAATTTATCACAATAACATACCAGTCTCAACTTACTCACTTATAATTGGGAAAAATTCATCTTCACACTATTGAAGGCCTATTAGAAAACATGTTTGTTTATATGACTTCTTTTCTTTTGAGTTCTCTTAAGAATACTGATTCTAATATTGGGATTATTAAGTCCCAGGCGGTGATGAATGTTCTGACTCTTATTGACCATTACATGGTTGTTCTCTAAGTTTATTGTACTCATTTACAAGAATTTATATAACTCCTTGCAATGCCTGCCAGTATTGGATTTATTAATCTGTTTTTAGTAGGTGTAAAATGGTACCTTAAAATATGTGTTGCCATCATTGTCTGATGCTGAATATTGCTTTAAAACATACTAGTTTAGTATTTTTTCATGTGAACTAAATCTTTTTTTGTCAAGTTGAGGCTAGTTATTATTGCAAGGGATATAAGCAATTATCTCCAATAGATTTACTTTCATAATATGGGAAACATTATTGTGATAATTATTTTTATTCTCTCTTAGTTCTTGTTTTCATCTCATACAGAATTATTTTATTTCATTAAATTAAAGCCATTTAAGAGATTATGAGTCAAACAAACCAACAAGTTCTAGTTCCTTTCTAGAATTAAAATTCTCTACGTCTCTTATTCTCTCAAGCTTTCGTTGGTTGCTTTTATACCATTTGGAAATTATCGTGAATGTTGCATGAAGAACAAACAGGAGGAAAAAGAAGGAATCTCATGGCCTTTTCTGGTCTATATTACCAGTATGTCTTCCCCAATATAGGTTTTTTTTTTTTTTTTTTTTGAGAGATTTTCAATTTTAGGGGGTGTGAGCTC